>NW_016824229.1:15174-34277 GCF_001698545.2 Rhinopithecus bieti
TGTTAGCCAGGATGGTCTTGATCTCCTGACCTCGTGATCCGCCCGTCTCGGCCTCCCAAAGTGCTGGGATTACAGGCTTGAGCCACCACGCCCGGCAAAACCTATATTTAAAAGAGAAATCTAAAATCAATAACCTGAAATTCCACCTTAAGAGACTAGAAAAAGAAGACCAAACTAAATCCAAAGCAAGCAGAAGGAAAAAATAATAAATATTAGAGTACAAATAAATAAAATAAAGAATTTTAAAAATTAAAGAAAACCAAAAAATCTAAGTTCTTTGAAAAGATCAGCAAAACTGATAAACCTTTTACCAGACAGACAAAGCAAATAAAAGAATAGAATCACATTGCTAAAAGCATGAGAGAAGGCACATCATGCTTGCCTTACAGAAATAAGCAGGATTTTATGGAAATACTATGAGCAACTGTACACCAACCAATTAGATAACCAAGATGAAATGAAAAAATGTCATAGAAATATACAAACTGATGGAACTGACTGAAGGAGAAATAGAAGTTTTCATTGACCCTATACTAAGTAAATATGTTACTTTAGTGATTTAATAACTTCTCATAAAGAAAAGCCCAGGCTTAGATCTAAGCCTTCACCATTGAATTGTACAAAACATTTGAAGAAGACTTGATACCAATCAATACCAGGGTTTCACAAATAATTCTTCCAAAATATAGAAGGGGAAAGAACATTTCTTAATTCATTCTACGAGGCTAGTGTTACCCTGATACCAAAACCAAAGGTCACTAGAAAATACAACTATAGACAAGTATTTCTTATGACTACAGTCATAAGACAGCCATAAGACAGAAAAATCTTCAACGAAACTCTAGCAACTGATTCAAGCAACTTATAAAATGGATTATACATCAGTTTTAAGTGAGATTTATCCCAGGAATACAAAGTTGGCTCAACAACTAAAAACCATTCAACATAATATAACATATTAATAAAATGGACAAAAACCACACGATCTCAATACATAAAGAAGCATATATACTCTGCACTAGAAATTCAAAATTTTCTTAATTTGCCAGTAATTAGTGGCTATAACTTGTCCTGTCACTGTGAATAATAAAAGTTTTGAGAATTGCAATTATTTGATTAAGTTATAAACCAATACAGTACCTGTTTCCATTTGGTTTTGTATATACCAGCCTCGGACTGTAGCTTTCAGATTCATCAGAACGCCTAAATTTTAAAAAATTATTTTGTTTTAATTGACAAATAAGTGCGTATACTTTTTGGGTACAATTAGGTGTTTCAATAAATATACATATTGTGTAATGATCAAATCGGGGTATTTAACATTTCCATTATCTCAAACATTTATCATGTATTTGTGATGAGAACATTCAAAATCCTCTCTTCTGGCTATTTTGAAATATATCATACAATATTTTTTAAATATAATCAGCCTTCTGCACAATAGCACACCAGAACTTATTCCTTCTATCCAGCTATACCTTGTACCCATTAATCAATCTCCCTCCATTAACCAAGCTCTCTCCAGGCCCTCTCTCTTCTCCTTCCTCAGCCTCAGGTAACCGCCATTCTAGTCTGTACTTTTATGATATCATCTATTTTAGATTATGTATATGAATGATACAATGCAATTATTTGTCATTCTGAGCCTTGCTCACTTCATTTAACATAATGTCTTCCAATTTTATCCACATTGCCACAAATAATAGAATTTCATTCTCTTTTTATGGCTGAATAGCATTCCATTGTGTGTGTGTGTGTGTGTTTATATATTATATAACATTTTCTTATTAATTCATTCATTGATGGACACTTGGATTGATTCCATATCTTGTCTATTTTGAACAGTGCTAAAATAATAATTGAAGTATAGATATCTCTTGAACATACTCTATTTATTTTGGGTGTATACCCAGTAGTGGAATTGCTGGATATTATGGTAATTCGGTTTACAATTTTTTGAGGAAACGCCATACTTTTTTTCATAGTGGCAGTACTAATTTGCATTCTCACCAACAGTGTATGAGAAAGAGTTCCCCTTCATCACACAGCGGGGCCTACCATGGGGAGGGGGGAGGAGGGAAAGATTGCACTGGGAGTTATACCTGATGTAAATGACAAGTTGATGGGTGCTGACGAGTTGATAGGTGCAGCACACCAACATGGCGCAAGTATACATATGTAACAAACCTGCACGTTATGCACATGTACCCTAGAACTTAAAGTATAATAATAATAAAAATAAAGAAAGAAAGAAAAAAGAAAGAGTTCCCCTTTTTTCTCATCTTTTCCAGCACTTGTTCTCCTTTGTCTTTTTGATAATAGTCATTCTAACCAGGGTGAGGTGATATCTAATTGTGGTTTTGATTTACAGCTCTAATGATTAGTGATACTGGGCATTTTTTATATACCTGGTGGCCATTTGTATATCTTCTTTTGAGAGATGTCTATTAAGGTCTTTAGCCCATTTTTAAAATCAGATTTTTTAATATTGAGTTATTTGAGTTCCTTATGTATACTGGATATTAACCCCTTATCAGATGTGTACTTTGAAAATATTTTTCCCATTCTGTGTATTTTCTGTTCGCTCTGTTGATTGTTTCATTTGCTCTACAGAAGATTTTTAGTTTGATAAAATTCCATATTTCTACTTTTGTTTTTACTGCCTGTGCTTTTGGATTCTTATCTAAAAGAACCTTGCCTAGACGACTGATGGCATGGAGAATTTCCCCACATTTTCTTCTAGTAATTTTATAGCTTTGGGTTTTACATTTAAGTCATTAATCCATTTTGATTCGATTGTTTATAGTGAGAGGTAAGGGTTTAGTCTCATTCTTGTACATGTGGACATGCAGTTTTCTCAGCACCATGTTGAAGAGGCAATGGGATTCATCCCAGGGATGCAAAAATGGTTGAAAACATGCAAATGAATAAATGTGATACATGACATCAACAAAATTAAGGACAAAAAACACATGGTCATTTCAGTAGATGAAGAAAAAATATTCAAAAAGTTCAACATCTCTTCATGATGAAAGCTCTTAACTAATTAGGTATAGAAAAAGAATGTACCTTAACACAATAAAGGCCATATATGACAAACCTACAGCAAACATCATACTGAATGGAAAAGGTTGAAAGCTCTTTTCTAAGATCTGAAACTGTGAAACAAGGCAAGGATACCCAGTCTCACCACTTCTCACAACTGCTGGTGAGAAGTCCTAGAAGTACTAGAAGTCCTAGCCAGAGCAATTAGGCAAGAGAAAGAAATAAAAGGCATCCAAATTGGAAAGGAGGAAGTCAAATTGTCCCTGTTTGCAGATGACATAATCATATAAATAAATATATATATATCCATACACACACACATATATGTGTGTATATATATGTGTGTGTGTGTATACATATATATATATCCCTAAAGAACTAAACAAAAAATTGTTAGAATTAATGAAGAAAATAAGCAACGTGGAAGGATACAAAATCCACATACAAAAGTCAGTACCATTTCTATAAGTCAATAGTGAACTATTTGAAAAAAGAAAGTGATTCCATTCACAATAGCTACAAAACAATAAAAGTCCTAGGAATAAATTTAACCAAGGAGGTAAAAGATCTCCACAATGAAAACTATAAACACAAATTAGAAAAACAGAATAAGACACAAATAAGTAGAAAGACGTCTTATGTTCATGGATAGGAAGAACTGATACTGTTAAAATGTTCATGCTACCCAAAGCAAGCTACACATTCAATACAATTGCTATCAAAACACCAATTACATGCTTCCTGAAATAGAAAAAACATTCTAAAATTCATATGAAACCACAAAAGACCCAAAATCTCCAAAACTATACTAAGCAAAATTAATAAACCTGGGGACATCACACTACCTGACTTCAAAATATACCATGAAGCTATAGTAACCAAAACAGCATGGTAGTGGCATAAAAATTGACACATAGAACAATGGAACATAAAAAGACACGTGCAGTTGTATGTTTATCACAGCACTATTTACAATAGCAAAGTCATGAAATCAATCTAAATGTCCATCAGTGGATGACTGGATAAAGAAAATTGGTACATATATGTATGTACACACACAAACACATACACAGACACCATGGAATACTACTCAGCCATAAAAAGGATGAAATCATGTGTCTGCTGCACCATAGATGGAACTAGAGGCCACTATCCTCAGTGATATAGTTCATAAACTCAACTACTGCATATTCTTACTTATAAGTGGGAGCCAAATAATGGATACACATGGATACAGAGAGTGGAATAATACACACTGGAGATTCCAAAAAATGGGAGGGTATGAGGGGGTGAAGACTGAAAAAATACCTGTAGGGTGCAATGTTTAGTATTTGGGCAGTGGGTACACTAAAAGCTCAGATTTGTTCACTACACAATATATCAGTTTAACAAAACTGCACTTGTACTCTCCAAATCTATAAAAATAAAAAAAAATATAAAGGAATAGAGAGTACAGAAATAAACCTACATATTTACAGCCAACTGATTTTTGACAAAAGCACCAAAATACACATTAAGGGAAGGGCAGTCTCTTCAACATATGGTGCTGGGAAATCTGGAGATTCCTTGGATTTTTACCATGTGCAAACCAAACTTAAGTTCTTTTCACTAAAACTCTTTGTGTTCTGTATCTTGGTTTAGATCCTGTATTCTGGTTACTTACCTCCTCCAATCTTGTATCATATTCCTTTCCCCATTACATTGGCCTTCTGCCAGTTCCTAGAACTCTTTACCACATAGAAGACTTTGCATTTGCTGGTTTTGGGGTTTTGGGAGGTTTAGTTGTTTTGTTATTATTTTGGCCTGAAATGTTTTCCATCAAGCTCTTGCATGACTGACTCCTTCTCATTTTTTAATATTTTAGATTAGAAACCACCCTCAGAGAGATCTTCTCTTATCACTGTATCTAATGACGCCCCTCCTCACCCTGTAACTCTACTTTATTTTCTTCATAGCATGTACCACTATCTGTTACTATATTATTTATTTACTTGTTTATTGTCTGTCTTTTCTCACTAGACTGTAAGCTCAATGAGGTAATGGGGCCTCATATGATTTATGATCTCTGTGTCTTCACTATCTAATATGATGCCTTGATATTTGTTGAACGGGTAACTGATTAAATCAATTTATCAAGCAACTGGTTTCTGACAATATTTCAAAAGAAATGCATTCTCATTTGTGCTAACATGGCAAGATTGTTTGTTACTTCCATTTTTCCTGGGGTGTGTTACATACCAAGGCTCAGATAACAGAAGGAGGCATTTTGCTAAGCAACTAAAGACAAGGAGATGCTTTAGCCATTATAACTCATATGAAATATAGTGAGGGGCCCATTCAGCGAGTGCAAAAGTTCTAAATGTCAGGTAGATATCCTTTCTTCAGGAACCAGTCCCTCCACCCTACCCCAGCTCCTCCATGAAAGTAGAATGATTGGAATTGAGATGAGGGGGCAGTTTTATAGGAGAGAAGCTGAGGAATTAAAGGAGCCCAAATCCATGGAGGAAGGAAAGCAGAAAGAGGTCTAACTGGGAAGAATTCTGTTCCCCAGTGGGTGAATAAATTCCATCATTATCCATGTACTTGCAAAAGCTACAATGTTAGGATCATGTAGAATCTTTTTTAAATGTCCTTTTCCTTTCTTAACCACATGAAAACTCAAAATTATAATCATTTCTACTTTTTAAATCGCTCCGTCCCACTCAGTTCAACCCACTGTCTAGTATATTATGCCTATGGGTCACTGACACCAAAAGGCATTGTGATGACTTTTTAAATACCGTCTTGGCTTCAGTTTCACTCTTTTCCACCAGCCATCCCTACGACAGCTAGGGTGATCCTTCCCAAGCTTATATCTGGTCATGTCATCTCTCTCCTTTAGGCATGTCCACAACTCGTTGTGTGTACACACATGTGTGTACACACATGTGCATATTCCAACAGAGGTTCCCACTTGCCCATTAGAAGTTTCTTCTGGGGACTCTATAATAAAAGGAAGAAATCCAGGACTGCAAAAACTCTTAGGGTAGGCAATTTGGACGTTTTTGTTTGTTTGTTTGTTTTTGAGACAAAGGCCTTGCTCTATTGCCTGGGCTGGAGTGCAGTGGCTCGATCATTGCTCACTGTAGCCTTGAACCCCTGGGCTCAATTGATCCTCCTGCCTCAGCCTCCTGAGCAGCTGGGGCTACAGGCATGTGCCACCATGCCCAGCTAATTTTTAATTTTTTTTTTTTTTTTTTGCAGAGACGGTTTCTTTCTGTGTTGCCCAGGCTGTTCTCAAACTCTTGGCCCCATGCAATCCTCCTGCATTGGCCTTCCAAGGTGCTGGGATTACAGCATAAGCCACTGCACCCAGACTAACTTGGATATTTTATGCTATTTATTAAGCTTCCTTCTGGCCTGTGACTCCAGTGATACTATTAATTCCTTTACCACTCCATGTGCTCACATACTTTTTGCCTTGACTATGTTGTTCTTTTGCTAGGAATGTCCTTCTTTCACCTCCTAAAGGTGGCGTCATCTTCTGAGTATCATTTACTTTAGGAATCCTTCTGTAACACCCCACTCTGAGCAGGAGTAATAGTGCTCACCTCTGGTTTTACTTAACACTTGTGTTTATTTCACTAGTGTGCATACTCCTATATTCCAAACTGCACTACAGCCATTGTGGTTTCTCTGTCTCCCCGAGTAAATTGTGGGCTTCCTGATGTGATGGTGGCTACTGTGCCTTCACAAACTTTGTTTACCAGTACAGGTCAGGCTCCAAGCAGACACTTGATCAGGTAATTTTCAATTTGTTTTTGTTTTCTTCTTCCACTTATTCGTGTCTTTCCTGCTTTGCCCTCTATCTTATGAGAAGAGGGTATTTTTTTCTCCACAAATCCCTCTATTCCCATATATTATTGCCAAAGACATTAAATCATTGCTTTTTGCATAAAGTAAGTTGCTACTCTGGCCAAGTGAATTTTCTGAGATACTGATAGCTGCACAATTTATTGTCACATCTGTGTTAGGATCTGCTTGGATTTTCAGGGTGAATATTCAGGGCTGTCTGTGCCAGGTACTCAGCTTAAGTTAAGAGCTCCAGCAAGAAATTCATTTTCCTTTTTAGGGGTGGAAACAAAATCTTTCATTGCTTACACTTTCCATGAACAAATCTGTTTAGATTTTACACTGTCAAAATCTTGGGTAGATTGGATAGAACATGGCACTATCTTTAAACAAAAAGTGTTGCAACCATCTGAACAGCAAAGGTAAGAAGACATATACAGATGATTCCCTGCTTAGGAGTAGGGGTACCCCAAGCATATGTACTAAAGATAAAAGACTCTGGGGAAAAATAAGAGCACAAGGATCTTATGAAATCACATTTCACTGATAGTATTATGACTGCCTCATATAATATCAGTATAAATTTTAGGTAAGGGTATGAGAAGGGTTCTGAGAAGATTTCCCTTTCTTCTTGGTGATAATAGTTTAAAGGTCCACAATTCAAGCTGAGAGCCCTAGATATCCCATAAGTAAAAGAGGATGCTTTGTTTTTAAGGTGGAATCATAAGGAATCATAGCCATCTATAGGAGAAAGTCTCTAGACCACAGGTTGTAAATTGGGAGCTTCAGGTGTGATTTGTTTGATCCACACACTGTTTACAACTTTTAAAATTATTTGCTAAGATTTTACATTTGGGAGATGTCACATAAAATTCCACATTTGCTTATTATTTCACAAAATCAGAAGATTGACAACATTGGGCTCAAATCCTACATGGCTTCAATCAATCGAGGCCAAATAGTGACTATCCCTTGTAGATAAGGATATGCTTTCCCTTTCCTCATAACCTCCATCACTTTCACCTCACTCCCTGAGAAGGGAGTCTAATATCAATTGCCAGTAATCATCTCACTTGCACTTTTGTTTTACTTACAAGAGAATTAAGAGCTCCCAGTAGAAATGAGGAAAGTGAAAGAGTTCTTGTACCATATCTATCAATTTTGTTTTTTAATTAAGACATGCTGAGATGGCTATACTTTAAACAAGATGGGAGAGTTTACATTTTCTTATAGAAATAAAAGATGTTTTCCCATCTTTAAGCACACAAAGCATGCTTCTATTGAAAACATAAAACTTCATATATCAAAATTATGCTATTCATTACAAAAAACATGATTTTATATAGAAAACTGCACAATGAAAATATTAATTAAAACATTGAAAGTTAAGTTTTGTGCTTCAATGCATACACTAAATGTTATTGCTAGAAAATGTGGTTACGCATTCAGCAACAAACCTTTATAGGCATCAAAATGTTTCACAGGTACTAAACTTGTAAAAAAAAAAGTCTATTAATTGCATCAGAAATTTATGTGTCCAACTAGAAATATTGTTGTTGTTGTGTTGAAGAAATGACTGAGACTATATACAAGGCAAGTTATGTGGAAAAGTTAAACTTCCTGTGATATTTTCCTTTGCAGCGTATGAGAGCACAGATATAAAAAATACCATAGAGTTATGAATATTTGTTCATGATGTCAATGAGAATTTTGATGTGATTGGAGAAATTTTTAGTGTGCTACTCATCACAGACAAAGCAGGAAATGACTTATTTAGGTGTATTGAAAAAGTTTTAAAAAGTGTAATGTAAGCAGATCACAATTAGTACCCATGAATAACTGTTAATGTCAGACTTGTGAAATGTATATCCAATGTTGCAAAGTTTTGCAGGGACCCAGCATTTATATTTGCTTATTGGCAGATTCACCAGAAATTATTTGCTTTGTGGTAAAAGGTTTAAATAGAGTATATTATGGGTATAGTAGTTGCCACCATGAGCTAGAGGAACCCCTCTTCCCCTCTGGCTTGAACAACAGGCAGCTCAAAACTTGAAGGAAAAGGGTATACAGTATGTGATCAGCTTCCCTTTATGAGCCTGGGTGCCTGAGTTAGGGCAAGTACTCACCCTAGATATAAAATCCACGGTGGAAAGAGTTAATCACGTCAGGGAAGGAATCAACTCATTTCTTTAATATACTGACTAACATTAAGTAACCCCACCTCATTTCTCACCATTTCCCTTACTCACACCCCTGTTAATCTATACAAATTCTGTACTTGACATTGGAATTCTAAATGAAAGCCTTGACATTAATGCTGATGCAAAAGAAAAGGTGTCAGTTGTCTTGTTTGCATGTCAAAATGATAATAAGTTATGAAAGAAAATTAATTATTGTAATTTTAATTTGGAATTTTCTTTTTTAACTTAAAATATCACTAGTTTGAATTTTGCTTTCTCTGATATGCTCACCGCATAATTAATTTAATTCGTGTTACTTTTCTGCCAGTTTATTTTTTCTTACAGCTAGCCTGATTCACTTATTCAAGGTACCTCTGTATTAGTCTGTTTTGCTTTGCTGTGAAGGAATACCTGAAGCTAGGTAAATTATAAAGAAAAGAGTTTTATTTGGTTCACGGTTATGGGGGTCTGTACAAGAAGCATGAAGCCAGCATCTGGTTTCTGTAATGACATCAGGAAGCTTTTATTCATGGTGAAAGGCAAAGCAAGCCAGTGTGTCACATGAAAAGAGGGAGCAAAAGAGAGAAGAAGGTGCAAGGCTCATTTAAAACAATCAGATAGCCTGTGAAGTAATACAGCAAGAATTCGCTCATTACTGGAGGGGGGTGGCATCCAGCCATTTGTGAGGGATCTGCCCCCATGACTCAAACACCTCCCACTGGGCCCCACTTCCAACACTGGGGCTCGCATTTTAACATAAGAATTGCAGGGGCCAAATATCCAAATTATGTCAACCTCTATGGCTCCTGTAGGCATTTGAGTCTGTGACATCTACATGAGATAATATTTTAGCCATTCTTTCCCCTGCCCCTACTGTCTACTCTCCAACAGAAGAAAAAGTTTATTGACTGTCTAGAAGACAGTCACTGAAGTATGAGAACACTTTGAGTTCATTTCTATGTACACAGCATATACTCCAGTAGCTATTCAATGAGAGTTTATTGGATGGATGGAAGGATAGATGGATGGATGGATGGATGGATGGATGGATGGATGGATGGATGGATGTACTTCAGTTGAAGACAGACCACATACCCAGAACTCTTTGAAGATGGAAGTTTTATTTCAATCTCATTTGAGTTTAATATCAAGGGTAATTATTCTCTGTTTCCTTCAACTTCTCTTTATTGACTCTTCTCTGCCTTAGATGCCTATACAACAGCTGAAGTGGTTTATTCTTGGACTCTTGGAAAGAACAAATCTGTGGAAGTGGCACAGGATGGTTCTCGCTTGAACCAGTATGACCTGCTGGGCCATGTTGTTGGGACAGAGATAATCCGGTCTAGTACAGGTATTTAACTTATTTTATTTAACAAACATTTCTCTAACCTGTACCGCATGCCAGTCACTGTTCTAAGTGCTTATAAGTTATTTAATCTTTAAAACAATGTTGTGACAAAGGTAGTATTATCATGAGAAAACTGAGGTATATAGAAGTTCAGTAATTTGCTCCTTGTCACAGTTATGCAATGGCAAAACGAAAACGAACACTTGTCAGATTGGCTCCCGAGACCATCCTCTTAACCACAATTGCCTGCTGCCTCTTGGAGAGTGGTGCAGAAGGTGAAGGGCATTAGGGTTATAGTATGAGAAAAGAAAGCAGATGGAGGCCATGGTGGGCAAAGAGCTTAGCTTTGTTCCTAAAGATTGCATTAAAATAATTGCTTAACTCAGCCTGTGCTGAGGTGGCACATTAACTAATCCCAGCAAATGTCAAGCACACAGCCAGGATGTCCAGGGAGTAGCCATGGAATTATTTTCTTAAGTGGATCACGTAACTCAGAAAAAAGCTTGGTTGGCAAAACCTGCTAGGTTTTATCAATGGCTAACTCTTGGATATTGACAAATGGAACTAGAGTTTTGTTCTGTGGCCTTAAGTCCGTCCATTTTGAAATGACCCCTGAGCAGTTCAAGGGGCCTAAGGAACGATATATTCTGGATCTCAACTAACCTTAGAATGTTCATCAAAATGGAGTATATGCTGAGGCCCACATATCACATAATATTTTTTTGCTATGAAATGATAGAAGCTTTCAACATTAATTTTCAAGCAACACTTGTCTCTGTGAATCCACAATTATACATGTCCTTTTATCTCATTATCTAGACATACGCTGTTCCCTCTTGTGATGTCACTGTCTGTCATCTCCTCTGCCCCCTGTTCTCCTTCCACCTCAGAATCAGGGAAGGGTGCCTAAAAAGAATCAACATTTGAAATGGAATTGAAGGACAAACAGGATTTAGAGATCTGGAGTTAGTGTGGGAAAAGGGTATTCTTGACAAAGGCAACACCGAGATGTCAAAAATCCAGAAGTATGAGAGAGCATGGCCTGCTAGGGAAGCTGAAAGCTGTTCAGAGTAAGATGCAGAAGGGATAGAGAGTGTAGGGCTGCGGGGGTGGGTGGGCTGTTCCATGGGGTCCTGGGGTCATGTGTGGCAGGCCTCCGGCTGGACCAGTCCAAGTGGCACAGGCAGGCAAGGTGTGGCTGGCCCCAATCTGAAGAATTCCCTCCCTCCAGTGGGTGAGTACTGCTGCTGGGGTAAAGTGCCTGGCTTTGGCAGAGGCAGTAGAGGTGGCTGGCGGTGGGAGTGTCTGGGCCTCCTGGGCCCTGTCCCTGTGCCCCAAGAGCGCTCCTGGCCATCATGCATTGGCTTACCTGGGCCACTGCGTGGCCAGGGCTCAGAGCCCTGGGATTGTGGGCAGGGTCAGACAGGGACCCGTCCCTGGCTTACTTTGTTGAAAGTGAAACAGGGGCATTGACATACTTTTCCTGCACTGGCTGCACAGGTACTGCCAGCCGTCAGGACCCTGATCCCGGGACTGTGCAAGCAAGGAGGGAGAGGAGTCATTTGTAGGTCTCACACACCCTCCTGTCCCCTCATGTCTGCATTGGACCCCTTACATGTGTGAGCAGAGAAGCTGGCCTCCTGCTTCCAGAGGTGCCACCACCACTGCCACTGCCTGGTTTCCCCTCCCTTCCCCACCCCAACTTAAGGGAAAAAAGGAAGGAGACCCCAGGAGGAGGCCAAGGCTGCAGCATCTCATAGCCCAAAGTTGTGCACTGTACAACTAGGCCCTAGAGGCTGAGGGCCTGCCCTTGCTGCTGCGGGGATTTCCTCCTCAGAGTGAGCAAGCAAGAGAAGTCCCTGTATCTGTTCACTCCTCTCACCTCCCCGTCTGTGCTGGGCACTGCCCGCCTGGCATCAACTCTTGAGACCAATCCTTGGCTGCCCAATCAGACCCCACTCCCACTTCATTTGAGTAAACTGCTGTTGGTCTCATCTTTAGCTCACAGAAGATACACGTTCATGACAGGAAAATTAGAAATACATGGAGGAGCAAATATTGAAAATTAAAATACTTTTTGTTTCCACTTTCCAGAAGTATCTTAGAAGATTTTGGTACATTAACTGATTATTTTACATTTGGTATTTAAGACGGTTCCCTTTGTATTTTCTGTATAAATATGTTTTTATATAAATGGGGCCATAGTATTGATACTGTTTTATAAGCTAATTTTTATTTAATTTTATATTATAAATGTGTTTTCATGTCACTAAATGCACATAATCCAAGTAAAATGTACACGAGATTTAGTAAAATATTTTAGCAATTAGAATGAACACACCACACATTTCATTTATTACTACTTGTTTTGGTTACTTAAAAAAAAAAATGAAAAGCCTTCCTGTCAGGCCAGGGCATAGTTGACAATGATGATAGTCCCCGTTGTCACTAGGAAGTGTAGAATTTCATTGTGAAACTCAATAAAATAGTATCTTTTTTGGTAATGTTCTCATATAGATGGATCACAATCTTATTTAAACAATCATCTACTATTATATTCTGTGTTTTAATGCTATAAACAACACTGTAAAGACCCTTCTTTTCCCTATAGCATTTTGCTCCTGTGTAAGTATCTGCCTAAGATACAGACAGGATATTGAGATTGCTATTTCAGAAAGTAGACACGTTAAAAAAAATTGATACATATTGACAAACTGCTATTCTGAAAGGTTAAAGAATTCTCACTACTATTATCAGTGATGAGCATGCCAATTTCCCCTCACCCTTGCCAACACAGGTATCATGGGTTGAATTGTGTCCCCTGAAAAGATATGTTTAAGTCCTAACCCCCAGTACCACAAAATGTGACCTTATTTGGAAACAGGGTCACTCCAGATGTAATTAGTTAAGATAAAGTCATACTGCAGTGGAGTGGGCCCTAATCCAATATGACTGGTATCCTTATAAAAAGGGGAAATTTGGACATAGAGACATAAACACGCGTGTGCATGCACGTGGAGAATACCATGTGAACATGAAGTCAGAGATTGGGGTGATGCTTCTATAAACTGAGGAACACCAAAGATTGCAAGAAAACAACTTGAAACTAGGAAGAGGCAAGGAAGGATTTCCCTACAATTTTCAGAGGGAGTGTAGCCCTGCTGACACCTCAGTATCAGACTTCCAGCCTCCAGAACTGTGAAAGAATACATTTGCTTTGTTTTAACCCATCCAGGGTGTAGTACTTTCTTATGGCAGCCATAGGAAAATAATGCAACAAGATATTGTCGTTCTTGTTTTCTTACTGTTTTTCAAAGTAATACATGAGTATGGTGGTAGAGTTAATAATGATCAATTTCTGAGCATGTAATATGTGCAAAGCATTTCCCTGAGGGCATGTATTAACTCACTTAACCCTTGAACAACAGTTTGAGGTGGGTGGTGGTATTATCTGAGGTTTATAGATAAGGAAATCGAGGCTCAGACAGATTAAATAATTTTCTCAGGGTCACACAGTTGGTAAGTGGTAGAGCAAGATTTGGAAACAAGGCAGCAAATTTGCTCCAGAGTCTATAAACATAATAACTACATGGACCACTCCCTTTTTACTTTGCATCTAGAAGGAAGGATGTAAGGAAAGAAGGAAGGCAGGAAGAAAGGCAAGGAGGGAGGGAAGAAGGAAAGAAAAGAAAATTTAAAAATCAAATAACAGAAAGGTATATACTGAAAAGGAGCAGTTCTTATTTTAACTACTTATGTTTTACTTCTGATGGTTCCCTCCATAGTTCTGAATAATGAGCTTATACTGCTGTTTTTCACCTTTAGAGACGAAACATTGATTCCCTACTCTAAGGTATATGAGTGCTTATCTCACTTCCATTGCCCCTACCTCTCCTTTTCTCCAAGTCTTGATAGCTGGATCAAATAGTTAGCTTTATTTATTGATCTAACAACCCTTCTGTCCTCATATCCTCTCCTTCTTTTTTCCAACTTCTGCCAACTAAAAGTTTGCTTTCATTGTAAAAACAGATTAAAATGTACACTTAGTTCTTGTGGTAGGGAGAATAGTGGTCCCCCATAGATGTCCACATTCTATTCCCTACAACCTGTGAACATGTTAGGTTACATGGAAAGTGGGGATTAAGGTTCCTAATCAGCTGATTTCAAAATAGATTATTCTGAATTATTCAAGTGGCCATAATGTAACCATGAGGGTCCTTATAAAGGAGAGGCAGGGAGACCAGAGTCAAAAAGAAAATGAGTAGAAGATATTTTACAGCTGGCTTGAAAGATGACAAATGGGGCCACAAGCCCAGAAATGTGGACTACACAGAGAAGCCAAAAAGGCGAGAAAACCTATTCTTCCCTAGAGTCACCAGAAGTGAAGGCAGCCCCACTTACATCCTGATTTTAGCACAGTGAGACCCATTTTAGACTTCTGACCTTCAGAAGTATAAGAGTATAAATTTGTGCTGTTTTAAGCCAACAAGTGTGGGGTAATTTGATAAAGTACCAATAAATAGAAAACTAATACAGTTATATACCCCTAATTAAGCTTTCAATACTTTCTCTATAGATTGATTTAAAAAGGTCAAAACCAGCAAGAGAAATTTGTATTATTATGACTGTGTAAATACTGTCTTTTGTTGGGATTGCATTTCTTCTTTAAGGGCCTACCACCCACTTAAATTTCCCTAGTTTTCTGTAGAAAGACGCTTCAGAGTATTTTAGAAAAAGGCACTCAGGTTATCTTTCTTTCGACTGGGAGAGTAAACATATTGATACA
Source organism: Rhinopithecus bieti (assembly GCF_001698545.2). Classification (NCBI taxonomy): domain Eukaryota; kingdom Metazoa; phylum Chordata; class Mammalia; order Primates; family Cercopithecidae; genus Rhinopithecus; species Rhinopithecus bieti. The sequence goes on from NW_016824229.1 coordinate 30,365, forward strand.
GCCACTGTGCCTATGGAAGTAGGGCTTGTAATTTTTCCAAGTTCAGATCTGCAGGAAATGTCCCTATTTTCCATTCCCATTCTTGAGACCCTCTCCCTTTGTCCCTGCAGCCTCCAGGTCTGTGTCCTCTCTGGGCGGTGCCAGCAGGGACCTCCCTTGTAAACTGAGCTCCCTCTGCTGCTTCTCATCTACATTGAGGCCTGCTTTCTCCATTAGCACTTTCTGAATTCCAAAATTCTCTTGAGCTCTTTCATTCATTCTTTACTGTTGTTTTCTTCCTTATGGGTTTATTCTATTTTACTGTTTTCACTGGCACTTGATGAAGTCTTAAGAGAAAGAGGAGGTAAATGTTGCTGCTCAGTCCGCTATGTGAATTGGTCATCTTTCCAACTTTTTACCTATATTTTTTAGGAACTGCATTATTTCCATTTTAAAATTTACATCTCGAATATAATCTGGAGTTTTATTTTTGGTTTGCTCTATGAGGTAACCAAATGTACCAGTATCCATGAATGAATAATCCAGTGTTTCCTCAGTGAAATGAGATGCTGCTTTTATCATATACTAAATTCATATGTGTGCACATACATACACATACAAATGCATAAATCTGTGTCTGTATTTATTATTGTCTTTCATTGTTGTCTCTCTGTCTATTTTTTATATGTATCACATTATTTTAATTATTGTAGATAAATGTTTTCAAACTGTGTATATATACATACACACACACACACACACACTCTTTCTAGGAAGATACTAGGAAGAGGCTGTTAATCATAGTTACCTAAAAGAAGGAGATATGAAATGGGTAATTTGGGGGCAGATTTAGGAGGGAGACATTTTGCTGCACATACTTTTATACCTATTGATTTAGGAACCATATAAATATTATTACCTCACGTATATATGTATTGCTTTTATTGTGACCATAAATTATAGGCGTTCCTTTCTAAATTCTGCATACACTCTTCCATGTAGGGTCTAGCATATGAATGGAAATCTAGGCCAGAGAAAGGTCGGACCCACAATCCATGGATGTTCTGATTGGTATGGCTGGCTTTCTCTCCAAATGCTGTCAGTCCTCACTATGAACTAGCTTCAAGCAGAGGCTGTCTGCTCTTTGCTCCAGATTCAAACATGTATTAAATAAATGAATGAAATTCCTCAAAGTCTGTGGCTAGTTGTTGACACCATCCCCTATTTTCCCTAATTTGGTGAATTATTACATTAATTTTCTAAAATGATAGTTTGGATGTGTGATCCTTATATATCCATCTTTCCTAGAAATTTGATCATTTGTTAGAATGACAGTTTTATTATTATTGTCATTGTATATATTATTTCTTTAGATGTGTAGCATAGGCAAGTGAAGATAATGCATAAAACAGGACATAAAGAAAATCAGAGTGATGGAGATAAAAGAAAACAGGAGGCAAGATAAAGAACAAGGAATAGAGATAGAGAGAGGGAAAATACCTAAGATAGATTTAAGAAAATATATCCACTTACTTTTTTATGATGAGTTAATTTGCCAAGCTAAAAATTCCTCCTGTGTGTTTCAAAACCTTAGAAACTAGCTACGTTGTAAATGTGTTTTATGTTCTATTATCAAATATTTCACATTTAACACAGATGGAGTTTAAGAGACTGAAGTGCAAAGGCAGGAGAAAATTCTCCCAAATCACTTAAAGGGTCATCCCTCATAATCAGAAAGACAGAGAGACGCAGCAATAAGGGTAAGGAGGGAGAGAATCTAACAAACCCACTTCAGGAAAGTATAGTCAGTTATGTAAAGCATTATTTAGCTAAACTGTTCGGCATTTCTGATACATACATAATAACTAATTTGTGAATACATATGCATTGTATGTTTTATATTGTACCCTTGAATATTTCATATACAACATACACAACACAGATGGTACATAATGAGCTTAATAAGCTGGGACACAAGGGTGGATGTGGGATGGAGGAAATTGTGAAATCTTCCAGTTTGATTAAAATTTCAGTTCTCTCTTTGGCAGGGAAGAAGATGTATAGAGATGGAAAATATCAGAGTTGTGTTTAAGAAAACTGATTAAGTTAATTGACATAATAAATTAATTTGCTAAGCTTTCTAAAAGTCCACTTGTAAGTTCCACCCATAGAAATGATCTAAGTTGTGAATACTTGTGAATATATAAAGGTGTCTTTCCATTGTCCCTTTGACGATTTCACACTGGACCCAGATAGTCTGCAATACAAGGACAGAAACAAGGGAAATCTTTGCAACCTAGTAAAAGGTGTCAGTTCTTACTAAAGAGAATTCCTTTCACCTCTTCAGAAGACAGACAACAAGACAGAATGAGAAAGAAAGAAATATAGAAAAGGAGAGGATTGAGGAAAATCAATGTGTTCAACTGTTTTGAGTCAGTTATTCAAAACAAGTGGTTAATTTTATAATCTTTTGAAAAGTCCATTTGCTTTGCCTTTTAGATCCACAGAATGTAATTAATTTATGAATATTTATTACATCTTTTATATATTAAATATTTCACATGATCAGAGATAGGATTAATAGGTAGGGTTTGGAAATGTGAGACTAAGATGGAAAAGAGAGAGAATTGCCTAAGCTAATCAAAGTCCAGCTCTCATGAAAAACAAATCCCCAGTGCCTTCTCAGCGGGGAGAGAGTGAAGGAAAGGGAAAGGACAGAAAGAAGTAGAGATGGACACAGACAGAAGATAAAACAAAGAAAGAAAAGAATTGAAAAAAGAGGCAGAGAGAAAGAAAAGAGAGAGGAACCCCAAAGTTGTAATTTTTAATTTGCTAAACTTAAAATAAGCCTACTTGTAGTTTTTGTGTGCACATAAACAAGCTAAGATGTGAATACACATTCAATATGGGTTGTATATTGACCCTTGGATGACCGGGTGGTGCTTCCTAGGTTTAGGTACAAGGGAGTGGGTAGAGTAGAAAAGTGGGAAATTGCCTCTTTCGGGAATCCTGCCAAAACCAAATGTGGGTGAAGGAAGAGAGGTGAAAAATAAGAAGCTCTGATAAAAGTGCTGTTAGATAGGCATATTGCAAGGGTCTTTGAGGACTATTTTGGAGAATCTGGCTTTTACTCTTTGAGAGATGGTAAACCATTGGATAGTCTTGAACAGAAGACAGACAAGATATGACTTACGTTTTAATAAGATAATTTCTGGCAGGTGTACTATGAATGCATTGAAGAAGTGTCAAGGACAGAGCAAGGAGACCAGTTAGAAAGCTATCACAGTACTCTAGGTGAGACATGATGGTGGCTTAGACCAGGGTGGTAGCAGTAGAGGTGGTGAGAAGTGGTCAAATTATGGAAATATTTTGGAGAAAGAACTGGAATAGTTGGCTGATTGATTGATTTTTGTGTGTGTTATGTGTGTGTGTGTGTGTGTGTGTGTGTGTGTGTAAATGTGTGAGAGAGAAAGGAGGGAGGGAGAGTGAGCAAGATAGAGAGAGCAACAGAACACAGTGAGGTTGAGAAGTCAGTGGAAAGTCTCTTGGGGGAGCCATTTTGAATGGGTGTGGGGGATGGGGAGAGTGAAAACCAAAATCTTGATTTTCATGTTAAGTTAGGATGCCTATTAGATCCCCAAGTAGTGACGTCTAATATATAAATCTTAGAGTTGAGTAGAGAATCTTAAGGCTCCTGTAATAAAGTACTACAAACTATGCAACTTACCAGAAATGTGTCTCACAGTTCTTAAGGCTAGAAGTCTCAAATCAAAGCATCAGGAAAGTTAGTTCTTTCTAGAGATTCTGAGGGGGAAAATCTGTCCCTTGCTTCTCCTTAGTTTCTGGTGGTGGCTGTAATCTCTGGCATTCCTTGGCTTGCAGCTGCACCACTCCAATCTCTGCCTTTTTTTTTTTTTTTTTTTTTTTTTTTTTT
>NW_016824229.1:34320-36257 GCF_001698545.2 Rhinopithecus bieti
TTTTTTTTTTTTTTTGAGACAGAGTCTGGCTCTGTTGCCCAGGCTGGTGTGCAGTGGCCTGATCTCAGCTTACTGCAAGCTCAGCCTCCTGGGTTCACAGCATTCTCCTGACTCAGCCTCCCGAGTAGCTGGGACTACAGGCGCCCGCCACCACACCTGGCTAATTTTTTGTATTTTTCATAGAGACGGTGTTTCACCGTGTTAGCCAGGATGGTCTCGATCTCCTGACCTCATAATCCACCACCTCGGCCTCCTAAAGTGCTGGGATTACAGGTGTGAGCCACTGCTCCCAGCTCTCTGCCTGTTTTTTACATATCCTTCTCCCTGTGTGTCTGTGTTTTCACATGGTGCTCTCTTCTAAGGACACTAGTCGTGTTGGATGAGGGGCCCACCCTACTCCAGTATGGCATGACCTCATCTTAACTAACTACATCTGCAATAACACTATTTCCAAACAAGGCCACACTCTGAGGTAACAGGGGCTAATGCTTCAGTATATCTTTTTGAGGGACACAATTCAACCCATAACAAGTAGGAAGCCCATTGGGGAATTATTAGAGTTTAAGGTATTAAAGACATAGGCTGGATGAGAATGGCCGGTGTCTGAGTGAGACAGAAAAAAGAAGTACAAGTACAGAGCTTTGACATCCTTCAGTGTTTAGAAATTAAAAGGAACAGCAAAGGAGACTTTGGAGGAATGGTCTGTGAAGTAGGAGAGAAACCAGAAAAGCATCATGGCCTAGAGGTTCCGTGAAGAGAGTGATTACAAGAGGGATGAAGGATCAACTGCATAAAGTGCTGCTGACAAATCCAGTAAGAGGGAGAATTGACTAGTGCATTTAACAACATGGGGTAATTATTAGTGCCTATCTCACAGAGCTGTTAGGAGGATATAAAGTTAACACTCCACAAACACTCAGAAAAATATTTTGGCACACAGTAAAAATGCAGTAAGTGCTCACTCTTATTTTAGGGGGTAATAGAGGGATAATGTAGGTCAGTTCACATTCTGCTATGTGAACTTTTGGGTCTAACCAAGTAAGTACGTTAGAGCAGCAGAGCATAATGGTTAAAAAGCATGAACTGTGGACAACCTACCTGGGCTTGACTTTGGGCTTTACTACTTACTAGCTGTGTAACCTTATGCAAGTTACTCCATCTCTCCTTGCCTCAGTTTCTTGAGTTATAAAATGAGGATAACAATAGTACCTACCTCACAGGGTTCTTGTGAAGATTAAATATTTTATAATGTTAAAGTGCTAAATAAGTGCCTATCACATAGAAAGTGCCGTAGAAGAGATTTTTATTTTATTATTATTTAAATGAGAACATTAATTTACTTGAATGAATTGTGTCAAAATTGTTCTGAGCAAGCTGTATTGGTACGCTGATAGCATTGTTTTTTCACACACACACACACACAAAAACACACTGTTTTGTGATTGTTAAAGGGCTTTGGTTATATGAACTTGGGAGGTGCTGGAATACCCTGTCTTGAATATAAGATTAAGGAGTTTTGTGGATTGAATTGGGACCCAACTTGATTTAACAATGTTTATGTAGCTACATACTGCCTAATTTTACTCTCTGTCTAGGAGAATATGTCGTCATGACAACCCACTTCCATCTCAAGCGAAAAATTGGCTACTTTGTGATCCAGACCTACTTGCCATGTATCATGACTGTCATTCTGTCACAAGTGTCGTTCTGGCTCAACAGAGAGTCTGTTCCTGCCCGTACAGTCTTTGGTGAGTGATAATTTATGGAGCGTAAGGGAAAGTCTTATCATGCAGAGTCACAGTGGAGGTGAGAAAGGTGGAAGAATGATTCCTGGAGAGAATGGGAGAAATGCCTGTGCCTAACAGGAGTAACTGAATCATCAGACCATGGGGTTTTAGACGACAGAATTCTTTTTTTTTTTTTTTTTTTTTTTTTTT
>NW_016824229.1:40275-44554 GCF_001698545.2 Rhinopithecus bieti
AGAAAAAAATAAAAAAATAAACAAGGATCCATTCAAAAAAAAAAAAAAATAAGAAAATAAGAAAGCCTAAAATACAGCCATATGTATGGAAACTTGATTTATGATAAAGATGGCACTGCAGAGAATTAATTTGAGATTGATCATGGATTTAAATATAAAAGTTAAAAATATGATTCACTTAGAAGAAAATATAAGGCAATATCTGTGGACCCTTTGGTAGACAGAAATTCCTTAGTTCACAAAAACATAATAACAATAAGGAAAAGAACTAATAAATTGGACTTAGTCAAAATTAAAAATTTCTGCTCATCAAAGGATAACATTAAGATAATGAAATGGCAAGCCATAGCCTGAGATAAAGCACACTATATCTGTGCAGACCTAAAAAATATATTTTGAAATATTTGTATATTCTGAAAATATAAAAAGCTCCTAAAATTCAATAATAAAAGGTCAAAGAATCCAATTTTTAAAATGGGCAAAAGATGTGAACAGATACTTCATCGAAGAATATATACAAATGCCCATAATCATGTGAAAGGATCCTTAATATCATTTTTTTTTAAATTAGGGAAATGTAAACTAAAACCTCATGGAGACATCACTTCAAATACTAGAATGGCTAAAATAAGCACTGACTGTATGAGATGGTAACAGTGGCTCATTCGTTAAACAATACATTTAGAATAAAATACTGTAACATAATGTAATATATATCTGTTGAGATGGGGATATATGGAGATAAAATATTCCAAGGACTTTCACTATCAGAGAAAAGTGTTAAAGTATCAATTAACGTTATTTATTTTATTTTATTTTTTGAGGCGGGTCTTGCCCTGTTGCCCAGGCTAGAGTGCAGTGGTTCCATCTCAGCTCACTGCAACCCCCACCTCCTGGATTCAAGCAATTCTCCTGCATCAGCCTCCCGAGTAGCTGGGACTACAGGCATGCGCCACCTTGCCTGGTTAATTTTTGTATTTTTAGTTGAGAGGGGTTTTCACCATGTTGGCCAGGCTGGTCTCAAACTCCTGATCTTGTGATCCACCCGCCTCAGCCTCCCAAAGGGCTGGGATTCCAGGCAGGAGCCACCATGCCCGGCCTAAAGTTATTTTATTTTATTTTTTAAGTCAAGGATGCACGCTGACTGAAACTCTCATACATCTGCTGGGAAAGTTAAATGGTAAAATTACTTTAGAAAACAGTTTGGCAATGCCATATAAAGTTAAACATATGCTTACTATATAATCCTGTAGTTCCATTCTTTAGGTATTTACCAAGAGAAATGAAAGCATATACTCACACACACTTACATGTAAATCATCCCAGTATCTTTATTCACAATAGTTGAACACTGGAAACAATCCAGATATCCATTACTGGGTGAATGAATAAACAAATTAGGTAATATCAATACAATGGAATGCTGCTGTGAAATTAACAGGAACAACCCACAGATAGATGCAACAACATGAGTAAACCTAAAAATATGCTAAGTGGAGGAAGCCAGACACAACTGAGTACATACCGTAAAATATTTATACGAAACTCTAAGAGAAAAATCTAATCCATAGAAAATGAAAGCACATCAGTGGTTACCTAAGACCAAGAAGGGGATGGTATGGGCACAAAGGAATCTTTGGGCAGATGGGAATATTCTATAAATGATACTTATGAGAAAGGGCAGAAAGGGGTATCACCAGATGGTAGATGTCTCAAAGGAGCACAGGTTACAACAACACTGTGATCTGGTAATGGTCTAAGAAGTGCTAGACATCAAAGAAAATATGGATTGTACCTCTTGAGCTCTTGATTCTGAATTATCAACCACATTTTGAGAACCAAAACAGTGTATTCAAGAGGAGAGTCAGGTTTCAGTTAAGGCCAAAAGGGGTTTATGCATTCAGAGAAGAGGTTGAGAAAATAGGTGGACTCACTAAGTCATAGAGTGGCAGAGTTAGGCAGTAAGAAGAGTTTGTGATAAAGGGTTCATAAGGGTATGGGTGGTAGGGTCAGATAGGACTTTGTAAAACAGAATTAAGCCTGACTGAAAGTGAATTAACAAATATCCTTGCCCTTGTGGTGGTGTCTAAGGTAAACAGATATATGAAATGTGATTAATTCTGATTATTTCCTAAGGGGAGAATGAGTACTCATTTTGAATGCTGTAGTCTGAAATACCTAAATTTTTTATCCTTAGGACCTAACTCTGTATAAGGCACAAAACAGACAGTTAGCAATGTTGGAGAAAAGAAGACAATAAGAGCTACATTCATAATAATAATAATATATTTAATAATTACTGCAAGAAAAGTACGTTATTAATTCTGATGGGAACGAATGTGGTACAGTGGGCTACTTGGCTGTGCCTGAGAATCAAAGTCCTTTCCACTCATCACAGATGTGGTTTGGTATAAGAGACACATGTCATCATGTAAGTGCACTAGAAGTGCTCAAAGGAGATGAGGGAGGACAGTCAGTTCTACCTGAGCCTTTTCAGAAATATTTTTCTAGTCTTGAAAGAGAAGCACTGGTGACAGGCTGAATATCTTTTAAAATGCCAAGAATCTCTTCGTCCATCCATGAAGTGTACCAAAGGCTGGATTGAGGGCCCTACCAGCTCTGACTAGCTAAGAGCTTTCAAAAAATTGACAGTTTTAATTAAGCCCTAGAGACTAGAGCTCTAGAAATCTCTACTGAGATATGGCACAGAAACACTTATGTTGCAATACAGTTCTCTCCATCTAAGCACTAGCAGCACACTGCTATGAATGTGTCAGAGTGGACAACTGCATTTGCTGATAACCATTAATGAAGTAGCTTGTTTCTCCCATTAAGTAACTCCTTGCTTGGTATAATATGAAGGTTTTCAAGGCCTGGATCCATTCTCAGAGATTACCAGATTACAGATTCAGAGTTTGTTAATAAGTATTAGCTATGTGGCAGATTCCTTACATGGCTTAAAATGTGTTTTGACTAATCACCCTTGATTACTCCCCGCCTAGTTGGTGCAAAGGTACTCCTTTAGGGTATTTCTGTTGAAATTGTAGAGTCTTTTGCAGTCTGGATTTTCATTTATATAGCAAATATATAAGTAAGGTACTATAGCAGACCAAGATAGAAAAGGAAGCCCCAGAGGCTTCAGCACACATGGTTGACCCTCTGGGTAAAGTTAATGGACACAGTGCCTTCTCTGCTTGATTTCGCATATAGCCTCTTTCGCCTCATTAGGAATTCATTCCATGCCCTGCTTGACCCAGGCTAAGGAGGCTCACTTTCTGCATCCTCTTCAGCATGCCAATACTCAGAAAGACATTCTGACCATTTCCCCTTCCTCAAGTTTGAATGACTTTGTACATATACTGCTTTATCAAAATCCTGGGGGACAGAGACAGTAGGGAATATTCATAAATGAGCAAAATGGAGGCACAGAGAGAATAAAGAAATTGCCTAAGATACAAAGCAAGTAAGTGGGATCACTCAGAACATCTAACTTCTAGTGTAGTACTCATTGAGACTAGGAACACATTGCTAGCAATTGTAAAATTATTATGATAATATTGTTGTTAACATTAAGTATACTATTATAATTAATTATATAGTATGACAACACTATTGTTCAAACAACAGTAAAGACAATAGTCATGTTAATTACAGAAGCTACTATTTATGGAATAATTACTCTGTGTCAGGTATTATACTATAGACTATATATATATAATCTTCAATCCCCAACAAATCTCTGTATTATCTGGTGTTATCACCCCCCTTTTACACATGATAAACTGAGGCTGTCTGGGGTAAAACACCTTATTCAAGGTCATATTACTAGTAAGTGAGGTTGCCCAGTTTTCAGCCTAGTTCATTCTGACTCTAAAGCTTATACTGTTAATCACAAGTATATATATATATATATATATATATTCACATGCATAACTAAAATATGAAAAGATTAGAAAAAACGTAAAATATAATGTAAACGTAAATAAAATTTAGCCTTGAATTTAGAATAACACTCCCCCCAAAAAAGAATAATTGATCTAAAGACAAGCTTGGATTTGGCAAAAACTCCCGAGAAACAGATTTCAAAATAGTTTTCATCGTTCACAAAGCCCAGTAGGGACCTAGGGTGTGATGCAGCTACAGAACCACTTTCCACAATAGTTTGCTGCATTATCAGAAGAGTGTCCAAAATTAAGGAAGTAAGCATCCTACTGAATTCCGACCATGTCCTGAGTCTTGGACTCAGTTCTAGGCTATTCAGAAAAAAAAAAAAAAAAAA
>NW_016824229.1:45428-49591 GCF_001698545.2 Rhinopithecus bieti
TTAAATGGGCCATTTTGAGTGGGGTAAAGCTTCCCCTTTCAAATAGGAAATCAGTGATTTCATCGAATAAGTTCTCAATGTCTTTCAGTTGCAACTGGTTCTCATCTTTTCTCTCCTCAGGTGTCACCACTGTGCTTACCATGACCACCTTGAGTATCAGTGCCAGAAATTCCTTACCTAAAGTGGCATATGCGACGGCCATGGACTGGTTCATAGCCGTCTGTTATGCCTTTGTATTTTCTGCACTGATTGAATTTGCCACTGTCAACTATTTCACCAAGCGGAGTTGGGCTTGGGAAGGCAAGAAAGTACCAGAGGCCCTGGAGATGAAGGTGAGATATAGCAAAAGAGGAACTGAGAAGCACCCCCTGAGAGACCTGTATTGGGACCAGGAGTGGGCAGTCTATAGCCTGCAAGAACTGGGCAGGGCTATGTGCTATTCACTGGGGTCATCAATCCAATTCTCAACTGGAGTGCTTCTTGGCAACCTGGCATGTTGTCTAAGGGCAAAGAAAAGAGGGCAGGTATCAAGGAGGATTGATGTCTTGTGGTGAAGGATCAAACCTAAATGTGATGCTGCTAGATTCAAGGGGGACCCATTGGTACTTACAAAGTCACTCAGAGGCTTGGACTCTATCTTCAACCCAGAGTACAATCTCTAAGGCCACCTCTGCCCCTCTTTCCAGTATATTCAAATTATAGTCATAACAAAATGATCATTTTTCCTTCTGTGTCTACTTATTTTGTATTCTGTACCTGAGATGCTGTTTGTTTTTTCCCCTGCCTGCTAAAGACCTACTCATTCTTTAAGACCCAACTGAAATGTTACTTTCTCCATAGAGCCTTTCTGGAATCATTCACAGATTTACCTTTTCTTGAGGCATGGGTGCTTCTGATATTAAAATAATTTATTTGTATTAGTTTTTGTCTTCCTCTCACTAGACTTGAACATTTTGAGGGCAGGGGCTTGTCTACATCTTATTTCTAGCTAGCCAATATCCTTGCATAGCATCTGACTCACAGTAAAAGCTGAATAAATGTTGACTGGATTGGTGCATTGATGGGAATGAAGAAGAGAGATTAAAATCATTAAACCAACTACATTGATAGGAATAAAACATGAACACAGTGAAATCAAGATTGTTGTCCCTGGCTGCTTTAAATCAGTTCAGGTCGCTAGAACTAGGTAAAGATTACCAAAATATGCTAAGAGGAACTGGCAAATGTGATCTCAGGACCATCCTGGTACTCCTCAAATAATCATGGAGAAGAGAAATGGTAATGATTTTTCAAATTAGGAGAAAATATGTATTGCATAGAGTATAGATTGGTGAGTTGGCAAAATTTTTGAATAAATTTTACTTATTTAGATAAAATTTATTAACTCCTTGCTATAAATTATGAAGAAATAAGTATAGTTCTACTTCCTTAATCTACTCTATCTGCCATAGGATTTTTTTCGTTGGTTTTATTGTACTTAATCTAGTTGTTACCTTTGTACCCTTAAAATATATTTATTCCTCCATAACTTGGTTTATCAGCTAGGAACAGGGTCTGTTAGCCCCCCACCCACGATGAATATAAGGAAATCAGTACACATCCACTCCTACCTCTCCTTCTCTCTACCAGTTCCTGTCATCTCCTTACTTCTGTTTGCTATACTACTATTGCTCCATTATTATGTTTTATAACACTTATATCCTTCCATGCAATTGTAAATCCTATAATTGTTCAGTCATAGTTCTACATTTAAATGGGTTCTTTTCTTAAAATCGTCCTTGTATCTATCATTTCTATTCATTGTATATTTACATCAATTCCTTTTTTTAACTTCTAAGTTCAAGGGTACAAGTGCAGGTTTGTTATATAGGTAAGCTTGTGTCATATGGGTTGGCTGTATGCTGTACAGATTATTTTGTCACCCAGATATTAAGCCTAGTATTCATGAGTTATTTTTAATGATCCTCTCCCTCCTTCTTCCCCCCACTTTCCCAAAGGCTCCAGTATGTGTTGTTTCCCTCTATGTGTCCATATGATCTCATCATTTAGCTAACTTCTATAAGTTTCTTTAAGATGGTCTCATGGGAACCATATTTTCTTCTGTTTTGAATATATAAAATCAATGTCTATTGTGTTTATACTTAAATAATAGTTGAGCTGTTGTGCAATCCATGGGTCACATTCTCTTTCTCTGATGACTCCATTAAGACATTGATTACAATACTCAATTGGTCATTTTCTTCCTTTTGTAACAAACTTTGTACTAGTACCATGATAGTTAGTCTTCAATTATTACTTGAAGTTGCATTAGAGAAATTTTTTACTACCCTTGTTATGTATGGAAGTATCATTTGGGGGAGTAACTGAGAGAGTTAGCAGGATAGTAATGAGTAGCTGAGAATGAGTAGTAGAGAGTAGTTTGAGCATCACTTGTTGTCTATACAATCTCTTATGAGTAGTCTTCCCTGTAGTTGTGATTCTACTTCTGACTAGTAAGAACTTTCCCTTATTCACAGGAAATCCCTCTATGTTGATACAGGTGTCTGTGTGCATGTCTCCATGTGTGTTTGTGTATGTACTTGTGCATGTGTATGCGTGTATAGTGTTATATTCTTTAATTTTCCAGTCTCTGTCTCCTCTGCCACTATGTGGTAGTCAGAGTTCCGGGATGTTCTCATAACCAGCTTGAAAACTGATTTTATTTCAAAACAGGGATTGTTTCTTTCCTTTGTCAAGTCATGCCACACACTTTTGGGACACTATCTTTGACCAGAAATCTGGAGCAGCAGGTAGCCTCAGTGTCATCTTCACCCTGATCTGATTTTCACTGCACTTCACTTTCACTTTCCCTTCACTTAGGAGCCCTTACTTTTTGGGATTAAGGTTATAAAAGCTATTAAGTTTCACCAAAGACAGAGTTTTGGTTTTATTTCTCATCTTATTGTTTTCGTTGGTTCCAGAGAGGAAAAGTGAGCAAAGATATCCTTATTCCGACATATTAAACTGGAAGTTCCCTAAAATATATTATTAAACAGATAGATATTTTAGGAGCAGTTACAACAATCAGTGATATACAGCTTGAGTTCACTAATAAAAAATTATATCAAACTAACCTCATGGGCATTTGTCAACAGTTTATTGGACTAGTGGACCAGAAAATGTCATAAATTTTAATAAAACATTTGACTAACTTTTTAAAAATTATACCTCCATGAAGAAAAGGAAGCAGGCTGGATGCGGTGGCAGGCAGATTGCTTTAGCTCAGGAATTTGACACCAGCCTGGGCAACATGGTAAAATACCATCTCAAAAAAAAATTAATAATTGTCTGGGTGTGGGTGCACATGCCTGTAGTCCCAACTAGTCAGGAGGCTGAGGTGGGAGGATAATCTGAGCTCGGGAAGTTCAGACTACAGTGAGCCAAAATCGCACCACTGCATTCCAGCCTGGGCAACAGAGTGAGACGATGTCAAATTAAAAAAAGAAGACAGAGAGGAGAGAGAGAGAGAGATAAAGGAAAGAAGGAAGGAAGGAAGGAAGGAAGGAAGGAAGGAAGGAAGGAAGGAAGGAAGGAAGGAAGGAGAAAAAATAGTACAATTAGGCTGATGTAGTTGGTTGACCAATTCAAATCAAATAGAATTAACTGATGGCGCTGGGTGCAGTGGCTCACACCTGTAATCCCAACACTTTGGGAGGCCAAAGCAGGCAGATCACTTGAGGTCAGGAGTTCAAGACCAGCCTGGCCAACATGGCGGAACCCCATCTCTACAAAAAAACAAAAAATAGCCGGGCATGATGGCATACTACTTGGGAGGTTGAGACGGGAGAATCATTTGAACCCAGAGGTTGCAGTAAGTCGAGATTGCGCCACTGCACTCCAGCCTGGGCAACAGAGAGAGACTCTGTCTATAAATAAATAAATAAATAAATAAATAAATAAATAAATAAACTGATGGAACGACAGACACCAAACTGAATGGAGGTCCCTGCGGATACACTACAGGACTTTGTCTTTGACCCTGCTTTTTCAAATGTTGTTATTAATGACTCAGATGAAGACATATAGGGTAGAAGACTCAAATTTATAAGCTGGTATTAATGAATATTGATTGGGAAATGAGTATTTTCTGAATTAGGTATCAAAAAGGCAAGCTAATGGGGAAG
>NW_016824229.1:53508-58847 GCF_001698545.2 Rhinopithecus bieti
TCCGTGTTGGGAGATCCACTGCTCTCTTCAAAGCTCTCAGACAGAGTCATTTGCGTCTGCAGAGGTTTCTGCTGCTTTGTTTTGTTGTTGTTGTTGTTTAGCTGTGCCCTGTCCCCAGAGGTGGAGTCTACAGAGACAGGCAGGCCTCCTTGAGCTGCTGTGAGCACCACCCAGTTGGAGCTTCCCAGCGGCTTTGTTTACCTACTTAAGCCTCAGCAATGGTGGGCGCCCCTCCCCCAGCCTCGCTGCTGCCTTGCTGTTAGATGCCTTGCTGTTAGCACAGCAGACTGCTGTGCTAGCAATGAGGGAGGCTCCGTGGGCATGGGACCCTCTCGGCCAGGTGTGGGATATAATCTCCTGGTGTGCCCGTTTGCTAAGACCCTTGGTAAAGCGCAGTATTGTGGTGGGAGTTACCCGATTTTCCAGGTGTCGTGTGTCTCAGTTCCCCTGGCTAGGAAAAGGGATTCCCTTCCCCTTGCGCTTCCCAGGTGAGGTGATGCCTTGCCCTGCTTCAGCTCTTCCTGGTCGGGCTGCAGCAGCTGACTAGCACTGATTGTCCGGCACTCCCTAGTGAGATGAACCCAGTACCTCAGTTGAAAATGCAGAAATCACCTGTCTTCTGTGTCACTCACGCTGGGAGGTGGAGACTGGAGCTGTTCCTATTCGGCCATCTTGCTCTGCACCCCTCTCAAATATAAATTCTTACTCATAGGTCCAAAAATAGATCTGGGATAAAAAAGCTTAACAATTAAACATTGAAAATAAAATGCTAGGATATGAAGAAAAAGCAAATCTAATGTACACCTACTTTGTGGTACAACCCTTGAAAAGCTCAATTTGATTTGGGTCTGAGTTAAGAATCACCTAGAACTAATGAGGGGATAAGCCCTTTTTATTATGTATTGTTTGGCCCATGCTTAGAGTACACTGTTCCAGTTTGGTTACTACACTAGAGGAGGGACAAATGCCTCAGGGGGATGATTATTGCTATTTTCAGATACCTGCAAAGCTTCCGTGATGTTTTATAAAAATTGAGACAGATTTCTTTTTTATGGCCAGCAAGAGGAGTGGAAGTGGTTTGAAGACAGAGAGAGGACTCAAATAGATTGTTAGAAACTCTAGAGCTAGACATCAGAAATGATGACCATTTCTCCGTTTAAAATTGCTAAAACTTTAAATAGAACAAAAAGAATATTATAAAACTATTTTGCAAAGATAGTGATCTGTCTTCCTCTTTAGTCTCTCTCTATGGTCAGTCCATTTAAGTTATCTCAAGAAGTATATTATGAGAATTGAAAAAAGTATGGAATGCACAAAATGGATCTCTAATGTACAGGTGCTATGCTTTGTCTGCACTGCTACAATGTGGAGCAACTAATAGTGAGATCAACAGAAAAAAATTTGAGGTGCATTGGAAGTGAAAAATTAGAATTTAATAATAACTTAGTTTCTTTTTTCTTCCATTAGAGAGACTTATTAAACTTTTTTGCTTCCTAAAGCTAGAATGAGTGAGCATAAAACAGTTTTAAAATAATATAACTGATTTTAAAATTTATTTGTGATCTGTATTATGATCAGGCATTAGATAAAATGTGAGAGGAAACATTATAAAAGAAAAAAAGAAGATATGGAAGTAAAACCTCATTTTCTAATGAAGATAACTCACTACCCTGTAACCGCACTCTAGAAAATAGATGAACTGTGGATTTTGATGATCAACCACATGTTTTATCACTGCTTCCTTTGAAGATTCTGCTAAAATGAGAGTAAAGGAATAAAACAGGTATAAAACCACAAGGTGAGCAGGACAAGGGATGTCAGTCAGACAAGAAATATTAACACATCTATAGAAGAATGAACATGGAAGGAGGTTATAACAACTGATTTATCAAACTGCAGTAAAACATAACCCTGGAGAAATTCAGTGTTAAGAAGCGCTAGATACAATAGAGAACAAAACAAAAGTCTGTGTACAGAGTAGTTGAGACTCCAGAGCCTGTTCAATATGTGAAATGTCTCTAGCCAGATGTATACTCTCCAGGAAAAAAACAGCAGGGTTGCTCTTCTGAAGAAACTGAGCATCCCCAAAGGAAAATTTTTGCATACTGACATTTTGAAGTACCGCCTCAAAATGACCTGCTTTACCTAATCATCCTAAATCACAGCCCACCAATCAAAAAGCTCGGGTTAACTACATGAGCAAACAGACATCTTCTCTGTTGCCAAATAATACTGGGATATCAAGGATCACCAATTAAAAGTTTGCAATGTGAAAGAGAATAGCAAAGATTAAAAGAAAACAAACAGGCAAACAAACTAAAAGGAACACCTCACCTTGAAGGGAGGGGACAGACATAATTTAGGAAATTAAAGACAATGTAAGAAAAACAGAACTTTTACTTTAGATTTGTAAATATATCATATTAATAAGATAAGAACAGGATGCTATACAAAAAGAAATTAGAGAATAAGGAAGAGGTATTGAAATTAAAAAGAATTGCCAAAATAAAAATTTCAATAGAGAAGTAGGAAAATAAATTAAAGGAAGTCAATCTATAGGTAGGGCATTAAAAAAAGAATGTGAAAGGAAAGGTAAGAGATCTAGGAATGAAACCAGGAAGTTCATCCAAATTTAAAAAGAAAAATTATATCGAGTATCTTTCCCAACCACAATAGTATGAAACTAGAAAGCAATAAAGAGAATAATTTTGGAAAATTCACAAATACATGGAAATTAAACAACATTCTCCTGAACAACCAATAAGTCAAAGGAGAAATTAAAAGGGGAATTTAATGTATCTTGAGAAAACAATAGGCATACAATGTACCAAAACTTATGAGATGCAGCCAAAGCAGTTCTAAGAAGAATGAAGGTTATAGCAAGAAACACCTACATCAAAAAACAATAAAGATCTCAAATAAGCAATCTAACTTTATGCCTTGAGGAACCAGAAAAAGAAGAACTAAGCCCAAAGTTAATAGAAAGAAGCAAAGAATAAAGATCAGAGCAGAAATACATGAAATCAGGAACTTAAAAAACAATAGAAAAGATCATTAAAACTAAGACGTGTTTTTTTTCAAAAGATAAACAAAATAGACAAACCTTTAGACGAAGAAAAAAGAGAGAAGGCTCAAATACCAAAATAAAAAATGAAAGAGGAGATGTTAACAACTGATATCACAGAAAACAAAGGATCATAACAGATTACTATAAACAATTATATGCCAACAAACTGATAATCTAGAAGTAATAGATAAATTTCTAGACATACATCACCTGCTAAGACTGAATCATGAGGAAATGGAATATCTGAACAGACCAATAATTAGTAAGGAGCTGAATCAGTAACAAAAAGTCTCTCATCAAAGAAAAGCCCAGGACCTGATGCCTTCACTGCTGATTCTACCAAGCACTTAAAGAAAAACTAATACCAATCATTCTCAAATCCTTCCAAAAAAATGAAAAGGGAATACTTCCAAACTCATTTTATATGGCCAGCATTACCCTCATACCAAAGACAGGCAAATATACTACAAGAAAAGAAAATCACAGGTCAATATACCCAATGAACAAAATAGATGTAAAAATCCTCAACAAAATTCTAGCAAACCAAAGTTAACAGTACATTAAAAGAATGATTCCCCAGAACTTCTTAATAAATAAATGTGTGTGTGTGTGTGTGTGTGTGTGTGTGTGTGTGTGTGTGTGTGTAATGGCTGTAAGGGTTAAATCGTAACTTAAAAAAATTCACCTTGACCAAGTGGGATTTATCCCATGGTGTAACGTGCAAATATATAAATATACTACACCACATTAACAGAATGAAGTCCAAAACCAGTTCGTCATCTCAATAGATGCAGAAAAAGCATTTGACAAAATTCAACATTCTTTCATGATAAAAGAAAAGCCTGTCAACTAATTAGATATACAAGAAATGTACCTCATCACAATAAAGGCCATATATGACAAACCCACAGCTAACATTATACTAAATGGTAAAAAGTTAAAAGCTTTTTCTCTAAGTTAGTAACAAGACAAGCATGTCCACTCTCACCACAGTATTGGAAGACCTATCGAGAGCAATTCAACAAGAGAAAGAAATAAAAGGCATCCAATTTGGAAAGGAAGAAGTCAAATTGTCCCTGCGTATGGATGGCCTGATCTTATATATAGAAAACCCTAAAGACCCTACAAAACAAACAAACAAACAAACAAAAACCTGTTAGAACAGATGTGATGGCAGGCTCCTGTAGTCCCAGCTACTTGGGAGGCTGAGGCAGGAGAATGTTGTGAACCTGGGAGGAGGAGCTTGCAGCGAGCTGAGACCCACCACCGCACTCCATCCAGCCTGAGCGACAGAGCGAGAATCCGTCTCAAAAAAAAAAAAAAAAAAAAAAAGAAAGAAAGAAAAGAAAAGAAAAGAAAAAAGTTGAACTCACAGAAGCAGAAGGTAGAATGGTGGTTTGGTGGTTACTGGGGACTGGAAGTCAAGGGTAGTTGTTGTAGTAAAATACAAAATTTTACTTAGATAAGAATAAGTTCAGGAGACCTATTGTACAACAAGGTGACTGTAGTTAATAGCAATGTTCTGTATTCTTGAAGACTGCTAAGAGTAGATTTTAAATGTTCTTATCACAGAAAATGATAACTGTGTGAGGCAATGCATATGTTAATTAGCTCAATATAGCCATTCCATAATGTACACATATTGCAAAACATCATTTTGTACATGATAAATATATGCAATTTCATCTGTCAATTAAAAATGAATGAATAGAAATAAAAATTATAAAAAGTGAAGTACTAAAGTGACAACTGCGCAGCAGGCAAATTTGCAAAGGAACCAGTCCAGTTTGCAGATGGATACTAGAGGGATTTATATAGTCGTTGATAATGTTATCACCACTGCTTATTGATAGAACTAAAAATTTTGCTATAATTGTAGTGGAGGATTCAGGAAGGGTTACATTTGTGAAATAAATCATTATTTATCATGAAAAGACAACTGGTAGTAAGCAAAACTGGTAGCAGTATAAATGTATAAAAGTATAGAAATAACTATTAGAAGTATTAATATCACCTAAGAGAATTAAAAATAAACACCTACAAGGAGCTGGACAATGGGTTTGGGTGCATTGGGGTAAGGGTTTCTTGATTTTAATAAGTTTTCAACTTCAATTTTTTAAACTATGTCCATTACTACTTTAAGTTATTCAACATCAAAAATAATAAAAGGAAAGTTAAATGAAAAAACAAATCTCAACATTTAAAAAGAGGAAAATTATTCTTAGAACCATTTGCAAAATTTGTATAACTTCTTGTATAAATTTTGCAAAAA
>NW_016824229.1:60214-63936 GCF_001698545.2 Rhinopithecus bieti
TAAAAAGAGGAAAATTATTCTTAGAACCATTTGCAAAATTTGTATAACTTCTTGTATAAATTTTGCAAAAAAAAAATAATGCTTGGACTCTCTTTTTTTATTTTCAAATGCTCCAGAATAAAATGTTATCTTTTGTACATTGGAGAAAACATTCACATTCTCTTTAAATCTTGGAAAAGCTTAATTTCTTGTCCTTAATGGCTTTTAAGTCTATGGGTCATTCCTGCAATTGTAGCCACAAGTCAAATCAACCCTTGGTATTTCTTTGTTGGGTAAATAACATTCAATATGGGTTAAGTTGTACTCATAAACTGGTGGTTTTCCTACCTTGCTCTGCAGTAGGTATAAGTGGCCTGACAGTAATCATAGTCTCGATTAAAATACACACACACACACACACACACACACACACACACACGCACACGGCAATTATTTCTGGAATACCTGTGGTATGCAAAACTAAACCACATGGTCCGAGCACTCAGGAGCTGATGGTCTAAGTAAAGTAAGGCATATATCCATATATATATATACACACATATACAGACAGAGCACTGATATAGGACCAAATGCTGAGTGTCACAGGAGAGATAAATCCAAAATGCTTCCTCTCTATTTTGTTCTGTTTACCTTACTGAACACTTGTCTGTTTCCTAAAAAATCTACTGCCCTTGCAAGTGGAAGCCACTCCTTCATTCCCTCCTGCTGCTTCCAGGCCACTGTTTACTCCTTTACTTCATGCAAAAAATTTCGTCCTTTGATGTTCACTTCATCTGGCTTTATCACTCTATTTTTCTTCATCTTGCTCAACTTACCAACATTACTGTATTCTCTCATTACTGTATTCATTTCATATATAGGATTTCTACAACCAGTTCACTTTATTTGCAACTATCCCAAGTTCTCTCTTTGTTTTTCAGTTGGACGACTCATCTGACATCATAAACTAGAATTAAGCCTATTAAATGAGGTCTGGATTGTCTCATTTACCAGGCACTGCTACTGTTTCCAGCACTAGGCGAAGGTTTCAGAAATGAACCAATCTAACTGCCTGTATATTTGTTCTAGTGTTTTGTTTTTGTTTTCGTTTTTTGTTTTTTTGTTGTTGTTGTTTTGCTTTTCAGAAAACTGACAGTAAGTCAGCTAATTGTGTTAGTATTTTTGGAACTGTTACTTGACATCAGAAGAGTTTTGTAATGAAATTTGTGGACACACGAGGCCATATGTTCCACAGGGCTCGCCTCCATGTCATCCTTGGTCAATACCCAAATCGTAATTTTCTCTATGGTTATTTATCCTCCCCTCACTTCTTATCCTTATCTTCTTCTGTGTTTTTTTTTTCTTGACTTATCCTCCTACTCCTCATA
Source organism: Rhinopithecus bieti (assembly GCF_001698545.2). Lineage (NCBI taxonomy): Eukaryota > Metazoa > Chordata > Mammalia > Primates > Cercopithecidae > Rhinopithecus > Rhinopithecus bieti. The sequence goes on from NW_016824229.1 coordinate 61,582, forward strand.
AACTGTCCGTCACTTCCCTCAGGAACTCCTGTTCATGGGAAGACAAAACATTCTGCACCAGCAGCTTCTTCATTGAATGACCCGTCCACCTCCTGTTTTAACTGACATTTGATTCTCAGTTGAGACTTCATTCCAACTGCCTTCCTGCTTGGCAGAAGCTGTTAATCTGATTCCCATTTTCCAGAAGTGTAGTTTACATCATCTTAATCCCCAGTACTGCTTTCAGACCATTACTCTCTCACTTTTTTACATTAAAGATGTCTTCATTGAAGTGTCAACTCCTCACTTGGATTCTCATACATCAGGATTTCCTGTTTTTCTTGTTCATCCTTGGTATTTTCTTTGCACTATCCTTGTCTTCTTTCCAGCACTAAACGTTAGAGCATTTCAGGGCAGATCAGTCAGATCTGCAGACCAGTCAGCAATCAGATCTCTTTTTTATTTTCTGATTCTGTACTCACTTCTCAAGCGACCTCATTCAATCCCAAGACATTGAATCAATGGCCATCTAGAGGCGAACAACTCCCAAATATGTATCTCTAGCCCAGACCTTTCCCCTGAGCTGCAGACTGATATATGTAACTGTGTACGTCTCTATTAGGATTATATTCCTATTGGGATGTCTGATAAAAATGTAATTCTTATATCCAAACACAACTCCTCCTCTTCCCCCAAACCTGCTCTTCTTCAAGTCTTCCCAGCACAACCAATAATGTCACTATTCTTCCAGATGCTCAGGCCAAAAACCTGGAATCCATTCTTAATTCTTTTGTTTTTCTTACCTGCCCCCCACTCTGCTCTCAGAAAACCCAAACCTAACTCATCAGCAAGTCCTGACTCCTCTACATTCACAATATAACTTGAATCTGTCTACTTTTCTCCATATCTAACATTCAACACACCACACCTTTCACTAGCCTCATTAGGACTAACATCCTAATTTTAGTCCTCTACTTTCATGCCTACACATCTGTTCTCTGCCCAACAGTAGGGAAGATCAATTAAAATAGTAAATTATAAAAATTCTGCTCCAAATATTTTAATGGCTTCCCACTACATTTAGATCAAATTCCATTATTCTTACCATGGTGCTCAAAACCTTACAGGACCTTGTCCTTAGATCTATGATGGTACCTTTTAGCATCTTTTTTGAATTTTCATTCACTCCACTCACTCATCCCATAGTGGCCTCCTTGATGATTTTATTTATTTATTTATTTGTTTGTTTGTTTATTATTTATTTATTTATGAGATGGAGACTCGCTCTGTCACCCAGGCTGGAATACAGTGGCGCAACCTCTGCTCACTGCAACCTCCATCTCCTGGGTTCAAGCGATTCTCCTGCCTCAGCCTCCTGAGCAGCTGGGACTATAGGCATGTACCACCGTGCTCGGCTAATTTTGTATTTTAGTAAAGATGGGGTTTCACCGTGTTAGCCAGGATGGTCTCGATCTGACCTCATGATCTGCCCACCCCAGCCTCCCAAAGTGCCTGGATTACAGGCATGATTACCATGGATTACCATGGATTACCGCACCCAGCCTCCTTGATGATTCTTGACGAATCACTTTCATTCCAAGCCCAGGTACTTTGTCATTACCATTCTTTATGAAATGTTTATTGTTGAGATCTTTTCACAACTTGCTTTCTTATTTTGTTCAGGTCTCTACTTACCTTCTCAGGCAGACCTTCTCTCACTAGCATTCATCATCTTTTTCTTCACTGCCCTGCTTTATGTGCTTCCATGATAATTCTCACCTCCTAACATTACATTGCTTTATGTATTTGTTTGCTTCTATGTTTATTACATGTCCCCGCTCCCCCCCACTGGAATGTGAACTCCTTTAGGGCAGGAGCTGTGTTTTACCATTTATTCCTGCACCCCAACCACCTAGCACAGAGCCTGTCACATTGTAGACACAGAAAATATTAAATAAATGGATGATTTCCTATGTTTTCCTTGCTTCTCTATTCAGCATAGGTACCGTAGTGTATCACTGCAGTCACTCACCAGCACTCTTGACCTCCCTAGTCACTTCAATCCAAGTCCTCTATTTCTCTCTGAAAAAAAAAAATCCATTGCTATTGATGGGTTGGTGACATTAATGAGTGTATTTTTGAATTCTGCTGTTCCTTCAACCTATGCCTGCAGTTACTCTCTGTCCCTAATTAGTTCTGTCTTCTTTATCCTACAAAATCTGGTTTAAATCAGCCAGGCGCGGTGGCTCACGCTTATAATCCCAGCACTTTGGGAAGCCAAGAATTGAGTACAGATTCAGAAAAAAACACCTGAGGTCAGGAGTTCAAGACCAGTCTGACCAAATGGAGAAACCCCTTCTCTACTAAAATACAAAA
>NW_016824229.1:64171-73033 GCF_001698545.2 Rhinopithecus bieti
CACACACACACACACACATATATGCATATATTCTAGTTTAAATCTTTACTATTTATTTTACCTTCCTCATGGGGAATGTAGAAGCCATTGTATGAGATTTCCCTCAACCTACTGTGCTCCTTTCTCTCCACCAAAATATAGATGCTATCTAATCTCATCCACTCTTTCCTTCTCAGCTGTGATCTAGACCTGGGAAATTCCACACTTATGCTCTAGATAACCCCCTCCCCCCGCCTTTTCAGGAAGGTGGTACAAGTGATTATTTTTCTTTCATTTGCATTTTCTCTCCTTTGCATTGACTTACTTGACCTTTCCAAATTCTTTCTTCTCTTGAACTTCCTTGATTCATTATTTATGCCCCTCTGAATGTTTCTAATTTGTGCCTTCTCCCTTATATTTTAATTCTCTCTTATTTTAATTAACCTTCCTCATTAAACTAGATTTCCTGAGGGTAGGGTCTCTGATTTATCATATGTGTGTGTGTGTGTGTGTGTGTGTATGTGTGTGTGTGTGTGTATACACATAATGGTAAATATATATAACCTTAACCAATTTGAATTGTGTAGTTCAGTCCTGTTAAATACATTCACATTGCTATGCAGTCTCCTGAACCCTTTTCATCTTGCAAAACTGGAACTCTGTATTCGTTAAACAACAACTCCCCATTCCTTTCTTCCCTAGCCCCTGGCACCCACCATCATGCTTTCTGTCTCTGTGAATTTGCTACTCTAGATATGTCATAGAAGTGAAATCACGTAACAATTATCCTTTTGTGACTGGCTTATTTCATTTAGCAACCTCAAGATTCATGTCTGTTGTAGTATGTATCAGAATTTCCTTCCTTTGTGAGGTTGGATAATTGTGAATGGAATGAATTCATTGTATGTGTATATCATATTTTGTTTATTGTTCTCTCAATGGACACTTGGATTGCTTCCACCATTTGTCTATTGGGAATAATGAAGCTATGAACATGGGTATGCAAATATCTCTTTGAGACTCTGCTTATAATTTGGGGATATATACTAAGAAGTGGAACAGCTGAATCATATAGTGATTCTATTTGTAAGTTTTTGAGGAACCATCACAACATTTTCCATAGTGGTTGCACCATTTTACATTCCCAATAGTGCACAAGAGTTTCAATTTCTCCCTATCCTTGCCAACACTTGATATTTTCTGGGGTTTTTTGGTAGTACCCATCGTAATGTGAGGTGGAGTCTCATGGCTTTGATTTGCATTTCTGATTAGTGATGTTTAGCATATTTTCATGTGATTTTTGGCCATTTGTAAATCTTTTTTGGAGATATGTCTACTCAAGTCCTTTGCCCATTTTTAAATTACCCCATTTTAAATTGAGTTGTTTGGGTTTTTGTTGTTGATACTATTCATCTGTGAATCCCACATAGCATATATTCCATTGCTTTGCTCCACTTCTGTCCCACGGGCTCAGAAAAGCTGAGCACCTGCAAGGGGGTTGACACAGAGACACTGGACCATGTAAGTATATACTCTGAGGTTCTAGTTGAGTTTCACCTTTAGAGTCAATTGACAGAAGTATCATCGGAGGAAGACTTGAGTGGGACATGCATTTCTCTATAAAAGTTTTCATTGCCTCATCACAAACCCACTAGATTTTTAGAAGTAAAGGCGTTCTTGTTCTGGATTCAAACTCCTTGAGAAATTTGGAGAAGTCAATTTCCACTTTTTGGTTAGGAAATTGCCCTAGGCTGAACTTTGGAGACATGCTGTTTATGCATCAAAGGTCAAGACTCAGGGGAAACAAACAAGAAGTCACATTGATAATCTTCAATGGTGGGTATTTTTTCATTCAGTAAACATCCATCATTTGCCTAAGAGCCAGATACTTGGCTAAGGGATAGGAATAGAATGACAATTCGGTCAAAGCTAAGTCATCTCAGTCTGTATCAATCAAGGAGAATTACTGGAAAACTAGGTGTAGAAATGGGTAAATATTACCATTAATCTATGGCTTGTTTTCCTATTTTCTTGAAACTCAAATTTTGCTTTGATTTCCTTCTTTAATGATTTAGGTAAAAAATTGTAGTGGCTGATTAAAATGTGTCATGTTGAAAATGGTGGAAGAAATTAAAAGGTAATTTTCCCTTACTACTTAAAAAATCTGTGATTAACTTGATTGCTACTTCTCCCCATCTATAGAACATAAAGTGCTTATGGAGCTAAAAAAAAGTATTCATTGTTCAGAATCATTGTTTCAGAGACTTAGTCATAGCCAGTTTATAAGATGGCTAAGTGGAATGACATATGTAAAAGCTTCTAGAAAAGTCAGGGCAATATTTTCTTTCCTTTCTTTTGTCTTTTCTTTCTTTCCTATAATTTTTGGTCTACCCATGAGAAAAGAGTTTACTAAGCAAATTAATAAGCAAGTTGGCAAACAAGTAAAGCACCCTTTTATTTAATAGCAAAGACATTTAGCAGCAGGACTCTATTCACACAATGAATTTGCTAATTATAAATGAGTCCCATGTAGTATTTAAATAATTTACAAGGTTTTTAGAAACCTTAGAGTTCTGTCCCCTTTCCACTTGTAACAATGTGATTGCAATCCCCAAGGAGAAATAATATTGCTTTCAAATATCCTGTTAGTCAGACTGTTCAATTTACGTAAACCAACATCCTCTCATCTGTCGCACTTTCCCTCCATGACTGAAAACACTGAGGCCAAAATAAGCAGACAGAGCAAGAGAGCATAGCATATAAGGCCTCTCAAGGTCTTGCTGCTGCCTGTTTTACACAGCCTCAGTTTCTGCAACTCTTTGCCATGCACACTGTGGCCCAGCTACGGTAAACTTCTTGTCAACTCAAAAAACAGTGCCCTTGGCCAGGTGTAGTGGCTTGCACCTGTAATCCCAGTGCTTTTGGAAGCCAAGGTGGGAGGATCACCTGAAGCCAGGAGTACAAGACCAGCCTGGGCAATATAGTGAGACGTCATCTCTAAATTAAAAAAGAAAAAATTAGCTGGGCATGGTGGCACACACCTATAGTCCCAGCTACTCAGGAGCCTGAGGCAGGAGAATCACTTGAGCCCAGGAGTTCAAGACTGTAGTGAACTATGTTCACACCAAGGCTCACCAGCCCAGGTGACAGAGCAAGACCCATGTCTCTAAAATAAATAAATAAAATGTCCTTGGCTTATGTACTGGCCTTTGCCGCATGCTCATCTGATGAGCTCCTGCTCATCTTTTGTGACCCAGACCATAAACTTTATTGCCTTCTCTGAGCCACCTTTTCCAATGCCAGCAGGTACTTTGCCCCTCCTTTGACCGAATTCCCATAGCACTTGGCGCAGATCTTTGAGAAGTCTGATCACATTCAATGGCAATGATGTGCTTAAAAGGCTTTCTCCCACACCCGAGTGTGAGCTCCTGGAAGACAGGGACTCATGTTTTACCCTTTCCATTTATCTCTAAGTACCTAGCATAGTCCTTGGCCCAGTAAGCATTCAGTAAATATTGGGAAAAAGTTATTAGGATCACAATAGTAAATGACAGTTAGGTATAAAGGAGAAAAAATAAGAATGATGGGGACTCTGAAGTTAAGAAGAAAGGGTATATGAAGAGATTAGGAGACAAGGGGTCAGCAAGAGAGGATGGAAATAGAGGAACACACAAAGAAAGCAAGTAGGAAGTGAAGGAATAGAGAAGTGAAGCCTGGGTTCTGAGAAGCAAAGTAACATCAAGAATGGACTCATGAGGTGTGTGAAATTAGGGCATTTCTGAAGCTCATCTATACCCACTTTTCCCTAGAGCAAACTAGGATGGAAAGAAGAAAAGGCCAGAGTGAGGAATGAGGCAGCAAACCATCTATAGACCATGAGCTAGGCCACCGCATTTGGCATGGGGTTGGGGCTGGCCTCCTCCCCTGGCCTCTCCTGTTCTTCAGCTTCTCAATTCGTATCCAGGCCTAAGCGTTGTCTCCTCTTCTCTCTTCTGCATCAGGGGAGGCCCAGTGAGGCTCTCTGTATACACAAGTTCATACTGTATATGAGAACAAATTGGCATGTGGGTGTGCTTTCTTCCCACTGGGTGTTTGAGTTTCTTTCACTCTTAAAAAATAAGCACAAAGGGCAGTGACATAGCAGCTCCCCATCTATCTCTGCCTTTGTTATGTCAGAGAGTCTTTTACATAGCTATGTGGAAAGCCTTGGCCTGCTCCTGAGCTTGCTAAACAGTTACACTGCATGAAGGGTTGTAATGTTGTTATAATGATGCATGTCAACATGCCATGGTATGTATTGTCTTTATGACAAAATGACTTTTCAGACTCACCAAGCTCTCTTTCTCACAGTAGATGTGCCACTTGATGGTCTCGGCCTTTTGGAGTTAATCCTCGGGTAACCAAAAAGTGTCTGGGGCCTATAGAAAGCAGCACAGTGCAGCCCTGGATAAAAATCTCTTACCCAGATTGCAAGTTAGGCTGAGGCTGAGTTTTCTCATCTGTCAAATGAGAGTAATCTCATCCACCTACCTCATAGGGGTTGCTCTGAGGATCAAATCACATGATATATAAGATTCTACATGTGACAAACATTCCACAGTTTATTGGCAATTTCTAGCTCCATTCTCTCATCTGATCCTCTAAACAATCCTGAAAATTATTTTGATCCTCATTTTACAGATGAAGAAGCTGAGACATGAAGAGGAAAATTGACTTAGCCAAAGCGACATAGCTAGTAAGCCAGGGTGATCCACGTTTCCTGTTTTCATACACATCTTCAGTTATTCCTTGACACAAACCTGGCTACTAGTGCTATTGGCTACATGGCCCCTGTTTCTTAACTTCCCTCATGGCTCCTCCTCCCTGTAGCCTCTGAAGGTTCTCTGTGTAATGAATTAATTAGCTTTGTTTTTTTCTCCCTTTCTCCCCTTCTTTTTCCCGGCCTCTAGAAGAAAACACCAGCAGCCCCAGCAAAGAAAACCAGCACCACCTTCAACATCGTGGGAACCACCTATCCCATCAACCTGGCCAAGGACACTGAATTTTCCACCATCTCCAAGGGCGCTGCTCCCAGTGCCTCCTCAACCCCAACAATCATTGCTTCACCCAAGGCCACCTACGTGCAGGACAGCCCGACTGAGACCAAGACCTACAACAGTGTCAGCAAGGTTGACAAAATTTCCCGCATCATCTTTCCTGTGCTCTTTGCCATATTCAATCTGGTCTATTGGGCCACGTATGTCAACCGAGAGTCAGCTATCAAGGGCATGATCCGCAAACAGTAGATAGTGGTGACAGTGCAGCAACCAGAGCACTGTATACCCTGTGAAGCATCCAGGCACCCAAACCCCGGGGCTCCCCTACATGTATTTCAGGATTCTTCTTTTTACCGCTCTACCAAGCTGTAACTCTCAATTCATATTTATGAATCTCTATGAAAAAAATAACTACAGAAAAATTACTTGTCCCTCCAATATTGCTCAGTATAACCCCATCAAAGCCAAACACTGCCATTTGTCCAGTTGCTCATTTTAGTCTGCCGGTCTCCCCTAGCTGAGGGCACTGCAGGTATTTTATTGCACTCTGCCCACTGCAAAAAGAACAAGAGATTCTACTCTCTATATGGAAGCCTTGGCTGTTTGAGAGGCCCAGAACAAGGAGAATTGTTGACTGGCCATCTAGATCAGATGACTCTAACTTACTAGGCAGCCAGGTTGGGCTATGCCATGTGATCCTGCGTGCAACCTCCCCTGCCTTCAGCAAGGCCTACTAGGCATAAGTACTGATAGCAAAGTTGGGAGTCAATTCTACACCCCCAACCCATTTCTTAGTTTGGAAATCAGTGGGGACAATTGGTACCAACCACCGTCTACCATGTATGGCCAAAATAAATAGAACTAGCTATGCCAGCCTGGCGCCAAGATGGTTGGTGCCCTGCCATGTCCAGACCCTCAGGAAAATAGTCCCCTCCTTGGTACATCTTTCCTCCAGAAGATCTTCTTCCCCCACTGCCTTTGACACCCTTGTAGCCAACTAAGCACTACTTAATTTGGACTCATTACCACCTGTAAACTTTCCAGGAAAAAATGATCAAGTATTTTTTATTTAAATAAAAAACTTGCAAATAGAAACAAAGTGATCTAGATTTAAAAAAAAAAAAAAAAACAAAAAACAAAAAACTTTTTTTTAAATATGGGAGAGATATAAAAGTCATCTCCCTGCCAAGGCAACTAGCCTATACTGGATTGGGCAAGAGATTTGGAGTGGATGGTAGTTGAGGATTTAAGTCTAGCTCAAAAGAGAGGGCTACTGGCAGATGAAAGTCAAATTCTTCCTTCTGTACACTCCACATTCCATACCCTGGCCCAGGCATTTTTCTCCCACCATATCGGGAACCTCTGGTCCTCTGTTGATGCCGATTCTATGAAGGGTGAATTGGAAATTCATACAAATAAATATCTCTAGTCAATATTGAGTCAACTAGATCATTAACTTTATTGACAATTTTATAATATATTATTTAGAGGCCATTTGTTCTTAATCTTAACATGAGTAAAAGACACAGGCGTAAATATGCAATTTTTATAAGGTAGATAAACTGAATCCCAGAAGTTTGAATGATTTGCCTAGGCTCCTTACAAGTTAATAAAGAGCTATCATGTGCCCCTTTCCAAAGGCCAAAATAAAGGGCTGAGAAGTCAGGTCCACCGTGACCTCAGAATCAGCACGATCTCAGCGGGCCTTCTGGGTTATTAGTGGAACTTGGTTGGGCACTAAAAAGGTTTTTAGAAAGTCACAACGTGTCACCCAAGAAGATCACTTTTAATAGTCTCAGCCCAAGAGAATGAGACTGTTTTTGATGGCGGCCCCAGCCACTTTGGCTCTGAATACCTGCACTAGTCCAGAGTATCCTAGAAGCCCAGGGTAAAGTTACAGAGGGCACCACAAGCAGATTCTCCCCGCCCACCCACTGAACAAAGCTCCTAAGGGGTGTATCATTAGCTGCTGGTTGCCTTTTCATCCATCTTTTCCCCATCCCCTGCTTCCTTGCCATTGCTGGGATAATGCATGCCAGTCCCATTATTCCTAAGAGTGTGTCTGTAGGTAAATTCATGACTAGAAGAGTGTAGTCTTGTGGATATGTGTGGATATGTGGGGATATGTGGGGGGTGGGGCGGCTGTTAATGATTGTCTTAGGACTTAGAATGGAAGCTGATCTTTGGCCTCCTATAGAATTGTGTTTCCCAATGCTTTTGGTGCAATGTTTTAGCTGGCTATTTTTAAACCTTTGCTGATTGTAGCTTGGTCTGCAGAACTTTCTTTGGTCACTCTTTGCCTAACACAGACAGTACTATGTTTTGACTTTCACCCCAATCTCATGCCACCATTACTTTCCGCTTCTTAACAACCACTATAATAAGATGGAAGAAAGGTACCCCCAGAGTAAGAAATATATTACAATGATCCAAAGTGAAACTCGAGTGAAAATATAGCTTTGATTGTCTCAAGGGTCTCATTACCCAATATGAAATATTATGAAAAAGCTGTATTGCTTCTTCTGCTAAATTCACCCACTCCCAGGAAATAGAGAAATGTATTTTCATTGTAATTCTGAAAGATTTCACTTTTCCATGGCCTACTATTTTCCCTTTGTCAGCAGTTCCCTTAAGCAATAATTATTAGTCAAATTGAGAGTAAGTCTTTTATTGGTTGAGCCATGTGTTGGGAAATGGATGATGACCCTTATTTCTTACAGAGTTAGAAGCCATTTGGGAAATGATCTCATGAGATCTGCTTGAGGAAATCATCAGCTCCTAAGGGATGGGAAAAGTCTTGGGAGAGCATGTCAAATCACATACAATTTTTTCTCACCCAAAATAAAAGCATGGACTTGTACCATCTGACACTCAATGAACGTTCCAGCTCTGATGAATGTCCTACTGCTGCAGCAATCCCACTGTCCCTGGACAGTTCAATCACACCCCCAGAACAACCATGAGACAGAAAGGGGGCAGCCTGTTTTGTAAAATTACCTGATACCAATATTTAAGTGTTGCTGTTTCCTTCAAAACTTTCTGAAACTACTTTGCCTTTGGAAACTATTCCCTTAGTCTTAGTGGAAAGCTCAAGCTGTTCCCATAAGCAAATGTGTTGCTGAGTTCTCCTAGAGTTTGAAACCCTGCCACCAGCTGAGACTGGTATTCTTGGACTTGAGTATTTATGGTACTCAGAGCATGAGAGAGCTCTCCCCAGCAGTTTGTTGAGGGTGCCAGTCTAGAGGCTGCGGGAAGAGTGTCTAGCACATAGTAGGCATTCAGTAAATATTTATTGAATAAATGAATGTGAATCTGGACCAGAGCTACATGCAGGAGGGTTTCTTCATGGCAGTGTTGGAGAGGAGGCTAGCCACATCATGATGCATGGAGACTAATAGAAACAAACAAATGCAAAGTGCAACCTTGTAAAGTAGTACTAATAAATGTGCTCTATTTTAAGCCACTTTAAATAGCTTTTCCCTAATGAAACAGCTGTTTGCTCCCATGGGCTTTTAAATTTGGGGGTTCATTCAATGATCTATAAGTTCCTTGTGCTAGAGTACTGAAGGCAGGAGAGGAAGGCACGACTGAGCACCAGACCCATCTGAAAGCTTCAGGCACAACACACCGGCCTATCCAGGATGCAACTGTGCTATGACACTCTTCAGAGGGCTACCCAGGCCCTGAATCTTTGCAAGAGGTCCAGCAGGAAATGGAACCAGGAAGGGGAAAGTAAGAGGAAGGAAGCATTTGGGAGGAATTCTGTTAAAGGAGCCCTAGAATTGGAAGCAGAGCCAGGGATCTCTCCTTTCCAGCTTCAAAAGCTTTTTTTTTTTTTTTTTTTTTT
>NW_016824229.1:76460-96998 GCF_001698545.2 Rhinopithecus bieti
GAGATTCTGGTATGTTGTATCTTTGCTCTCATTGGTTTCAAAGAACATCTTTATTTCTGCCTTCATTTCGTTATGTACCCAGTAGTCATTCAGGAGCAGGTTGTTCAGTTTCCATGTAGGGTTCAACAGCTTTTAAATATACAAAATCCCTTCAGCCTGAGAACATTCATCATGTGACCACCTGTTGAAATGAGGCCCAAAGTCCCTGCCCCTTGTTAACAGGAAAGGTGCCTTCTGGGGCCTCCTGCCTTTCCTTTTCTTTGTTTTTAGTTGTATATATGTAAGGTGTACAACATGATATTTTGATAAACATACACACAGTGAAAAGACTACTGTAGTCAACTCTATGTATTCAACTCTAAGGGGAGTCATTAGGTTTTGTTGTTGTTGTTTTAGATTCTACATATAAGTAAGATCATGCAGTATTTGTCTTTCTGTGCCTGGCTAATTTCACTTAGCATGATGTCTTCCAGTTTCATCCATGCTGTTGAAATGGCAAGGGAAACCTAGACCTGTTCTGTTTTCCTTCTGCCTCAGCTCCAACAATTTGGGAAAAGAACTGAGAAAAATGGACACCTGGATTTCAGCCAGGGTTCAATCCCATCATAATTGCTAGGTGATGTTGGGCAAGTCCCTCCCCTGAGCTGAGACTTAGTTTCCCCATTAGTAAAACCAGATTTTGATCAAAGCCAAGTCAACAGAGTACCCAACAGCTACCCTTAATCTTTACCACATCCTGACCCTCCCCACTGATTGTGCTGTCGCCCTCACACCAGCCCATTTCAGGAACACAACCCCATCTTTTGGTTCTCTGTTACACAACTTGGAAGAGTTGGCAACTTCAAAGGAATTTGATCAGACACCAAGTAAGGACAACTAGGAGACTAAACCTGAAAATACAAGGGTCAAACTCTCAGGTCTAACTCTCAATGATCCCCCCAGCCTCCCCACCCCTATCCCACCCTCAGATCCTTGCCCTCAGTTCCATGTGGCAGGGTCTCCTGTGATGCGACACTCCAGTTCTATCACGGGAAAAGTTGGATCCTAAATTGAGGAGATTAAGGGGGTGCTGGTGCCAGGAAGGGGACCCACAGGCAAGCTGAGAGCAAAGAGGAGAAACAAAACAGACATTCCCCCCCACTTTTTTTTTTCCTCCAAAATTTCAGCTCAGGGAAGAACAGAAATTCTTAGAAGGGAACTCCCTAGACTTCTTTTGCCAAGCAGACTGAGTTCTTGGGATCTGCATTCACAATCTCTCCCTTCTTTGCTGTCACAGGAAGAAGTGGTCTCCCTTCTGTCTAAGGCTCAGCCTCTCCTTTTGTTCTTCATCTCTACTCCTCTCTTCTCAAAGAATTCTAATTTTGTTATCTGCTCTCAGTGAAGCTGTTCTTGCTGAGTCACCACTGCCCTTGTTACTAAAACCTAAAGGCAATTTTCAGTTATCTTACTTGACCTGTCAGCATTTGACACTGTTGAAAACTACTTTATTCTTGAAAATGTGTCTTTCTGGTTTCCATAGCACCACAGTCTCTTGATATCCCTGCTTTGTTTTCTCTGCTACCTTTCCATTTCTCATGTTTTTCCTATTCAACTTTTCTATGTAACATAGCATAATAATAAAACTTTCCCAGGAAGACTACAAAGGTTAAATGAGCTATTGCACATGAAAGATGGTTGCAATCTTTAATTGTGATTTATATTGTATTAGTCTGTTTTCACACTGCTGATAAAGGCATACTTGAGTCTGGATAATTCATAAAGAAAAGGAGGCTTAATGGACTCACAGTTCCATGTGGCTGGGGAGGCCTCACAATCATGGTGGAAGGCAAAAGACACATCTTACATGGCAGGCAAGAGAGAATGAGAGCCAAGCAAAAGGCGAAACCCCTTATAAAACCATCAGATCTCATGAGAATTATTCACTACCATGAGAACAGTATGATTCAATTATCTCCCACTGGGTCCCTCTCACAACACGTGGGAATTATGGGAGCTGCAATTCAAGATGAGATTGGGGTGGGGACATAACCAAACCATATTACGTATGTAGGAGATACATATAATCCCAACACTGTTCTTACTTGAAATGGGCCCTCCACATCTCTAGGTCTCAAATAGTCACCTGTGTAATGAGGATCTTGAACCATGTAACCTTTAAGGCCCCTGCTGGGTGTGATATTCCAGGATTCTAGCCAAATTTATCAGAAATAAAGTCAATTGTGTCTGTGTACAAGGTATTCTGAAATGGTTTTTATTGTTTACATGAAGAAAATGTTGTGATGTGTGTTTTGGATGCAAATAGCAGCAAAGCAGGTATTGGTGGGGAGGGAAATCCAATGCTCCTGAAGTTCCAAAGTCCCTGTACCTGACAGGATAAATACTGACTGCCATGCTCATGTTTATCCCTTGAGCTGCCAATCAGATCAGAGGAAAGTGTAAGGCAGAATAACAGTTCTCAACACAATTATATGCTTTCCAAATATGGCTTGATAATTTATCATTTTCTTTATTTTGAAAATTTAAAAAAAAAAACATCTTGATTGTTCTCTGGAAATAAAATACCTTCCTTGGAAAATTTCTGCTCTTGAGAAAAGAGGGATACTGGTAGACAGAGCAGATATTATGTATTAAACCCCTGACATATATTCAGCTTTTGAGTTTCCTTCTTTCCACCTTTCTCTTTATTTCTCCACATTTGAATACCAGCAGTGTGCTTAATATGTAGTAGAAGGCTCAGGAAATGATTGTTGAGTAAAGAAATGAATATGATGGAGACCAGTTTCTCAAAATCCTAACCCAGAACAACTTGTAAGTTGGAAGAGTTACACAGGAACTTAGGGCCAAATTAAATAAATGAAGGGATAGTAATAACAACAATACTAACACTGAGAACTGTCATTCACTGAGTGCTTCCTGGGTGCCAGTTGCTGTGTTAAGGGCTGACAACAACTCTTTAAATTGGATATGGTTGTTTGCCAGATGCCAGCCTGCTTCTGTTGTGCTTCATGTAATAAATGGAATGGGGCTCATTCACTCGCAGATATTTATTGAAAACCTCCTTGGCATGGGTGTCAGTCTTGTGCCAAGTGATGGGGGTTCTGCAGCAAACGCAAGCATGGAGTGTGCTCTAAGGAGGGTATAATCTAGTGTCAGAGAGACATGAAAAGAATGATGAAAAGGTTGAATGTCAGAGTCTGGGGAAGCATGGATGGGGGCCCTTGACTAACCTGAGACACTCAGGGAAGAGCTTTCTGGAAAAACTAGCATCTAACCTGTGACTTGGACTGAACAGGTAGCTTGTTCTTATCAAGAGTGGGGTGAAGACAAGGAGGAAAAGCAGAGATAGAGAGAGAGAACAGCAGAAGAGATCCAGCCAAAAGAATATTGTGTACAAAGAGTAAGGTTACAGATACTGCGTAGTTAATTACGGTTAGAAGGGAGACAAAAAAGGGAAGGAGGCTATTAGATGAAGCTGGGAAGGAAGGCAGAGACAGGTCATGTGCAAAGGCTTCTGTAAGGGCCGGGAGATGCCTTTAGACCTTACTCTCAAAGCAATGGACAGACACTAAAAGATGTTAAGCAAGATTGTGAAGGAGTAATGATAATGATGGCATGGTGAGGTCATGACTGGGCCCAAGTTCTGTGTTAGACAAGGAGATGCTGTGGCTTCAATGAGAGAATGGAATAAGAAGGGAAGCATGGGCACACAAGTCCAGTGTAATCATCTGCTTATGACATGATGAACCCTGAATTATACAGTGGAACCGGGAGTGAAGCAGAGGGCATGACCTGAGAGAGATTTAGAAGCTGAAATCATTGACACATAAAGACTAATTAGATATTGGTCCTGAAGAAGAGGAGGCATCAAAGATGACAGCAAAGAAGGCATCTGACTTGAGTGACTGGGGAATGTGGGTAATGTTTCTGGACATGGGCAAGAAATGTTGGAGGAACAGCAAGTTTGAGTGGAAGATGATGAACTCAGCACCAGACACATGAAGATGGAGGTGTCTATGGGTCACGATTGGTGGAGGTGTGCTGGAGGCAATTGTATATCAGGGTCTGGAGGTCAGGGTCTGGATCTCAGGGTCTGGAGGCCTGAACTCAAAAAAGCAATACAGGATCAAGGCTTTGTCAGTGTAGTAAAGGCTGTAATTGAAACCTTAGGACCTCCTTATGTCTCCTATCCCTGCCCAACACTCCTAGCCATGGGAAGGAGCGCAGAATGAGAAGAGAATGTGGCCCAGATATTCTGAAGAGGAGCAGGAGCACTTAAGAGGTGGGCCTGGGATGAGTAGCCAGCAAGGGAGACTGACAGTGAGCAGCCAGACAAGCACAAGGAAGACCAGGAAGAAGCAGTGTTATGAACGGTGGCTGAGGGAGGAAAGAGGATTTCTAGAAGGATAGAGGAGTGGGCATGTTCAGTGACATCGGCTGCTGCTGCTGCTGATTTTAGAAAGGACAAGGACGAAAATATCTCCTTTAGATTTATGTACAAAAGCCTTTGGTGAAGTTCATGAGAGTACTCTCTGTGGGATAATAGGGGCAGGAGTCAAATGGGTTGATAAGTGAGGGAGAAGGGAAGAAAGGTGGTGAACAGAAAGGACTCCTTTAAGCCATTCTGCAGAAAGGAAAACAAGAAATACACAGTTGTAGCTGGAGGGAATGTGGGGTTAATAAATTAGTTTATTTTTATGTAGGAGAAATGTTAGAAAATTTATAGGCTGAGAAGAAGAAACTAATAGAAAAAGAGAGGAGGAGGAGAAGGAGAAGGGAGTGAAAGAATAAGAAAGGATTGAGAGAAAGAAAGATAGAAGGAGGGAGGGAGGGAAGCAGAGACCAATGAAGTGGAGGTGAGATAGGGTACTGGGCTCAGAGGGCAAGACACAAGGATGGCTATCAATCAGAAATGTGTTGAGAGTTTGGTGCCCAGAATCCTTCTTGTGGTAGGCAGAACAATGGTACCCCCAAATATGTTTATATCACAATCATCAGAATCTGTGAATATATTATTTTACATGGTAGAGGAATTAAGGTTGCTAATCGGTTGACCTTAAAATAGGGAGGTTACTTGGGATTATTCACGTGAGCCCATGTAATCACACATGAGCCAGTGTAATCACAAGTGAGCCAGCGTAATCACAAGGATCCTTATGAGTGAAAGAGGAAGGCAAAAAGAGAACCATAGAGATCACAGCCTGAGATGGACTTAGCTCAACACTGTTGGCTTTTAAGATGGAGGAAAGGGGCCAGGAGCCAAGGAATGCAGGTAGACATTGAAAGCTGCAAAGGGCAGGGAAATGGTTTCTCCCATAGGGTCTCCAGGATCACAGCCCAGTGATATTCATTTTGGACTTCTGACCTCCAGAACTGTAAGATAATAAATTTGTGTGTGTGTGTGTGTTTTTTAAGTAACTACATTTGTAGTAATTTGTTACAGTATTCATAGCAAATCAATACACTTCCCCTCACCTTTATTCCTTTCCAAGATTTTAACTACTGGAAAATAACTAAGGCTCAACAACAAAATGTAAGTTTCAGTGTTGGTTTATTAATTTGGGTAAACATTTAAAGTCCTATAATACAAGGTTTCTCTTCAAATTCTGTTCGAAACTGGCTTGGAGTGTCAGAATGTTCATCCTACAAATGTCTACTGCTCATAGAGCCCTATGCAAGGTTCTAGGAACATAGTAGAGAACAAAACAGACCAGCACTGGCACAAAGGGCAGTTTTCAATAACATGCAACAAAAACGGGGTACCTGAACCACAGATGTCCAATCCTTAGATTTGTATCTTTAGAAAAACCTTGTTCTAGCTCAGTGATTTTAGTGATTTTGCCAGCGATGTTGTTGTCCTCATGAGTGAACTAAGAGCACCCGATAGACAGAACCGGGAAGGACTGAATTGCCTGGGAAGACCACGTGTGGACAGGGAGAAGCCACACAAGTTGAGAGCTTGATAAGTGTCAGGGCAAAAGGACAAGGGCCAAAGCATTTAGAATATTGGTCAAAGCCACAGAAGCAGCTCTGGACTGCAGAACAATGATGCCTAACACGCAATGCCTCACTAGGAGAAAGTCAAGAGATTGAGGGTCTAAATATCTGAGGCTCTGCTCAATCCCTGAGTGTGCTCTGTCCCTGTCCTTGCTCCCGGGCCCATGATGCTATGACTGTCACAGTGCTGATAACAATGTGTTAGCTAGCTATCTGCCACAGGACCATGAGCTCCTTCTAGGTGGGGGGAGGGGGCAACTACTGATTTCTGTACATAGCAGGTTATTGCAAGTTCCAGGCACAGAATTTTCAATGTCTTTCTGACTCTGGAAGGAGACGGGAAGAGATTCACAGAGACTCTAAGCCACAGTGTATGTAAGTTACAGATTAACCTGAGAGTAGGGAAGGGAGGGAGTGATGAAAGGTTCATCCTTTTTGACCTCTTTCTCTGTTACTGCCAGACTTCCAAGCCTCTTCATTATTGACCTTTTCATTCTCCCACCCACCTCCTTGAAGGATTGACAACTAAATAAAACTCACTTGAAAGATGTCTTCAGTGAGCAGTCAGGGAGGGAAATCCCAGCAGCTACGGGGTTGTAAGAGCAGGGTCAGTTGCATTTAAGGTCATGTCAGTGGGTTTGGGGGACAGACCCTGAGCTCTGGATTCTGGGCAGGATGCCCACTTCTTATGGAATCACTTACAGCCTAAGATTCCCACTTACAGCAGACCCAGGGACCAAGAAGACATAGGCCTGCAGAGTAGTGTCTCAGCAAAGCCTCTGTGAAATTTTGGTACATGAAGGACCCTGAGTTTGACAACAGTCACATTCTATCAATTGGGAAAGTAAAACACATATTTCCACATCAGAGAAAGGATTCCTAGGGAAGACAGAACTGGTACATTACTTGCCTTGGTTCCCAGGAAAACTGAAGCCAGTGACTGCTTCATTTTATGACATCCACTCCATTTATTACAGTTATTCACATATGAACAACATTTTTGTATCAACTTTCCTGTGATGTAAACACATAAACACAGTTTTTGAACAGAATGAATTTTTAAATTGTCTTTTATATGGTGTATAAATCAACAAATCAGACCAAAGCTATTGCATTAATGATTCTTTGTCATCAAGCAGAGAATAAAGACAGCAAGAAAAAAAGCATTCAATGCCCCCATCCACTCACTGTGATTTCCCTGTCCCTTGCCTCTGTGGATCTAATGCTTCATGGCTAGCAGAAGTTTCACTTTTATCCTGGGGGTTCAATCTAGCCAAAGTGTACTCAGAACAAGGGACAAAGGATGTAATTTGAAACCAAGAAAAGAGTGGTGCAACCTTGTCCAGGAGCTGTGTGAAAACACCTTCATCATATAGTGATGCCCCAGTCACTGGTATGTCAGGAGTTTGGTGCTTCTTCCCAGGCTGCCCACTGAAGCTATCTTTCAAGTGGAATTCATTTAGCTGTCAATCATCTGAGGGGGTGGGAGAAATGAAAATGGAAAAGGAGGCTTGGGATACTGGAACCAGTGAAGAGAAAGATCAAGGAGGATGACCTTTCTTCTCTCTCTCCTTTCAAAATTATCTAGATATATCCTTTTTCTTCTATTTGAAAAGCTGGAAGCTCAAGATAAAACTTGAGCTGAAGTTCTCAAACTGTAGTTATTTGCCCTTTGTGCTCCTTTGCCCCAACTCTTTGAGATTAACAGAGGGAAATAGTATTTTATGTATAGAAAACAACATTTCCAATGGTTCAGAGGCTCAAAGTGCAAGTAGCTGTTGAGGAACTGCTATTAATCAAGTGTAGCTCAAAAGGATAGTACTGGGAGAGGGCAGAGAACATAGTGCAGAAGCACATGATAGAGATGTGGGTGCAGAGAGATAAGTACAAGGCAGTCATGCAGAGCTGTGTAGGCCGGGGTCAGTGGTTTGAACTTTATCTGAAGATCAATGAGGACCCACTGAGAAACATTACGTAGGAGAATGTTATGGCCAGATGAGATTTAAAATGATCTCTTTGCTGCTGGTAGAACAGAATGACAAGGAGTAAGGTTGGTTGCAGGGAGGCCATGTAGGAGGCTAGGAAAGGTGTTCAGGCAGTAGTTAGTGTTCCGGACAGGTGAAAATGCAAAGTCCAGCCTTTCTAACACCCTTTTTAAAGAACACTTAAAAAAATGCAAGGTACAAAAAATACAATGTACAAAATTCGGTAACTAAATATGGGAATATAGAAGATGAAAGGATATAGCTTGATAATCAGGTTTCTAGCTTGGATGTCTAAACGGATGGCTGTGTTATTTGTTAATTATGGTTTGGTGTTGAGAATTCAGGATCTCTTGAGTTTAGTTTGGGGACATCCAATTAGAGATGTTCAGGAGGAAGTTGGATATAATGGATCCGAGGCTAGGAGAAAAATCTGAACCAGAGATAAGTATTTAGAAGTAATCAGTAGAACAATTATAATTAAACTTAGCAACAAAGAATTCCGTAGTAATACCAGATAGATCACTTTCAAGTTGCAGGTAAATTTTAGATGGGCTGGAAGGAAATACAGGGGAAACTGTCTGATGAATTCTATTTTATTTGGAAATATGGGAGTGAAAGTATATGCTGAGAGTGAAAGAGAAGTGGTTTGAAGAGAGTAGAGAAGGTTTAAGGTTTAAGTAGAGGCCAGGTATTCAAACAGCCAGTTGAACCTGGAGACTATGAATATTCATTGAAGTCAATCTGCTTATTGGTAAGATTTTCTCTAGCAGCCAGTGTTCATCAGACTAAGAAAATGAGGTCAGTAGGAGAATGGTTTGTTAGATAAATGAGGACAATGGGGAAAATGAGTTCTCAGCCCTGGGACTGATACAGAGTAAGACAATGAATGAATGAACGAATGAACTAATAATGAATGTGAGGGACTCTGTGAGTCCACCTAGAAAAAAGGGAGACCCAGTCAAAGCAATTCTTGTTTCAGAACCATGTGTAGGCTCAATACCGTGTCTTTCACAATTTCTACAGACATCCTACAAGAAGGAGGTGAAGCCCCTAGGGGTTCATCCCACATTAGCATTGGAATTTATCACTGACCTGAACCCTATTTCAGGACCTTGCTCAATGCAGGCCATGGAGCACTGATAAGCTTTGGAGCCTGCACTATAAGAAGAGATAGAGACACCTACTGCATCCTCTTGGAAACCCCTGCTCCCTGTGCCCACACACTACTTGGCCTGGCCAGTCCTCATGGGGCTAAGAGTGTTTGCTCTTTGGAGTCCCATTAGAGAAGTTTCTGAGGAGGGAGCTGTCCCTCTATAAGTCTCATTCTCCAAGAGGGTGGGGTTTGCTGTTCTGAGCAGGCCTAGGACACGTGCCAAATCTTTGCTGCAGAGGCTCTGAGCACTCCAAATCTGAGGCATAAAGACAGTATTTCACAGAAGAACAGCCTTCCTTTCACTGACTTCTTATTATTCCAATGTAACTTTTGGTAAGGATTATAAACATAAATGATTGCAACAGAATTGTCTATAGTAAATATTATTGCTATGGATTAAAAACACGAAACAAATAATTGCATTAGTGAGTAGAAATGATAATATTAGGTCAGATGCTTTGGTAATTGTAGAATGCAAAGATAATAACTACAACATTGCAGGTGGGCATGAGGATTGGGCAGAACCAAAACTGAGTCATCATTGTGAAAACCTCACTTCCCACTCAAACTGTCATTGCCTCCACATAGACTGAAAGCAAATGTCATAAGTCAGCCCATCTCTCATTGTGAAGTCCTTGTGAATCCCCTG
This sequence comes from Rhinopithecus bieti, assembly GCF_001698545.2. Lineage (NCBI taxonomy): Eukaryota > Metazoa > Chordata > Mammalia > Primates > Cercopithecidae > Rhinopithecus > Rhinopithecus bieti. The sequence continues at coordinate 86,242 of NW_016824229.1, forward strand.
TGGGTTCTTGTTAAAATACAGATTCCAACTTCGAGGGTCTGGGTCCAGCCAGAGACATTGCATTTCCACAAGTTCCCAGGTGGTGTTACTGGCACTGGTCCATGTGCCTGAGGAGAAATGTCCACTCAGCGCCCCATCCCTGGGACACTGGTACATAATGGTCACAATAAAGATCACAGCACTAGCTCAGAGTTGGGATCCCCAAGGCCAGATCTATAGCCTCTCTCTTCCCTTACAGAGTACTGAATTCCAGAGGCCTAAGTCAGGCAGATGGAGATCAAAGTAACAGTTCCATTACTGATAAAATCTCATCCATGTAACAGAAAACCACTTGTAACCCCAAAAGCTATTAAATTTTTTTTTTTCAAATCTCAATGGGAGGCCTTGGTTTAGCCAGGCAGCCACAGTTGGCCTGCCGGTGGGTCCGTCCTCCTCCCCCAAATTCAGCAAATGAACCCACTCAGAGTGAGTCTAGCTGGTCAATGCCCAGGGGCTTTGGGCTTTCTCCTGAGGGCAAGAGCCCTTTCCCTCGGAGAACAGTGGATCATACAAGTAAGCGAGTAGGGCTCAGAACAGACATAGAGGAGGGGGTTGCACCAGGGGGAAAGATCTGCTCAGTGCCTCCTGTTAAGCTGTCTAACCTTGGGGAGCACAGATGTAAAAGAGGAGGAAAGTGGCCATGAGAATCACCTCTGAAGTCCCTGGACATGTTACCATGAAGCCTAGGACTTGGGGGGACCCACTTGCCCCAACCTAGTTTGAATGTGCAATGTGAGCCACGTGCCTTGTGGTGGGTTTGGGAGGTATGAAAGCCATTTGGCTTGTGGCGGACCTGGGAGGTGTCAGCCTTCTTGCTACTGTCCCCCTCCCCGGGTCTCCCTTTCTCCCGCTGCAGTGTAATCACCTCACAGTGGCCAGAGTGGCCTGTCAATCAAATCAGATTATGTCATTGCCTCTGCTGAAGACCTTCCAGTGGCTTCTAGACACAGGTACAATGAAGTCTTCATCCCTCACTGAGGCCTGTAAAGCCTGGCATAGTCTGGCCCCTGCTCACTGCACCCCAGCTACCCGGCCTGCTCAGCTCACTTCAGGTCTCTTCTCACATGACACCCCCTCACACTGCCAAGTGCACAGTCTCAAAAATACCCCTTCCTTCACCCCCTTGATTCCAACTCTCATTTGTTGATGGCACTTAGCATTGTCTGAAATTATACTTTTATGACTGTTTTTTATTTAATTTTCTTCCTCTTCTACTACATACACTCCCACACCCATACACATACTAAAAAGCAAGCTTCCTTTTCATTTTCACCACAGCAGTTCTTGTTAGAAGAGTGCCCAACACATAGTAAACTCTCAGAAATATTTGTGAATGAGCAAACCCTCACACGACTGTCAGGTAGGTATTATTTTATCTCCATTATTCACATGAGGAAACAAAGACACAAGGAGTTGAAGCAATATGCACAAGTGCACCTGCCCTTCTTCCAGGCTCTTCACTGCTCAACTACATTGCCCTTTTTTTTAAAATAGCTTTCCAACTGCCACTTCCTGGAGATTTCTGCTCAACTGATAATGCCCAGCATCCGTTTCTCCCTTCCTCCTTTCTAACAGAACCCTAAGTTTTGTTTATGATTCCACTCCTTCCACATCAATCATATATATTTTGGGCAAAATTAATCCGTTTTGCACCTTGGACACACTTGATTAATCTGAGGTAAGCCATCCCCCTTTGTCCCATATTTAGTTCAGAGATAGAAATGAAAATCTGGCTAAGGGATTCTGGGAGAGTTCTCACTCATTCTTTTGACAGAATTTCCAACAGTGATCCTCTTCTCCAGAATACAAATGAGAAAACCAGTAACTCCATTCAGTAGTGTAAACTGTCTTATAACCCAAGAGAAACCAGCCATAGTATGAAATGTATGGACAACAAAATGGAAAGAACTTGAGACCCTGATGACATCAGTAAACCACTGGATCAACCAGCCTAAAGCCCACCCTATCTCAGGACTATGTGTTATGTGATTCAATGTTTCCTTACTGTTTGAGCTAGCTTAAGTTGGTTTCTCATTTTATTTGAAGACAAATACGTAGCAAATGATACATAATAACCTTATCTCTACTCCTTCCTAAAGGAAGAGGGTGTCGGGGAAACAGAATGTGAAATACCATCCATCAGACTCTGACTCATTCCTGACCCTTCAACTTGGCTCCCCTAACTGCGTTTCCATCATCTAGACTTAAACCATATGACAAAACTAGCCCCCTTAAACTTCTTGAAGAACCCTACAGTCACCGAAAGTGGATCTAAATAGGATAAAGAATGGTCAAAATCTCTCCCACTTTACGCATCCACCAACTACTGTCTTAGGGGACTTTACTTTAAAGATGTCTAATAACTCATGTTTACCTCTCTTCCTTCCCATAAACCCACTGAAGTATTGTGAAAGGATCATAAAAATATGAATAATCGCATAGCAGTATTGGAAAACTTTAAAGTGTGCCATAAATGTCTACAACATGGAGCAAATTTTGGAAAGTAAGTTTATATGTGATAAAATTAATGGTGGATCTTAACAGAACTGAATAAACTAAAGCTCCATATAGGTGACAAAAAGACTTCTGAATGTAGGAAAACCTAAAGATTAGAAGCAGTTATATCTGAGAGTGGAAAAATGCCATAGAGTCATCAGAGTAAAGTGTTCAGAAGCAGCTTTTTTGTGACAGTCTGCTCTCAAGGCAGCTGAATATGTCACTTTTTTTCAGTTAAAGCTGTGCGTCTGCTGTGGGAATCCCCACAAGAAGGGATATTAGGACTAGAGTGGGGAAAGTGAGACAGTGCTGCAAGTATCTTCAAACTGCCTCGAGGACAAACTGCCTCAAGGAGTACAAAGCATGCTCGCTCCCAACCGGAACATAACTAGCATTTTGTACTCAGAATCTTGAGTCAATGTAGGATATAGGGAATTTTACTTATGCTGAGGTAATACATACAGCTATTAATATTGAGCAGTCTAGACCAGTGATTCTGCACTTTTTGTCTACGCATGTAATCACTCAGATAGCTTTAAAATACTGACATTAAGTAGTTGTTAGCTTTGGAATGGTATTAACTGGGAAACAGCAAGAGGGAGTCTTGGGTGCTAGAAATGGTCTGTATCGGGGATCAGCAAACTACAGCTCACTGGCCAAACAGGACACACTACCTGTTTTTGTAAAGTTCTATTGGAATACAGACATCCTTACTCGTTTGCATATTTCCCATGGCTGCTTTTGCACTACAATAGAGTTGAGTAGTTTCAACAGAGACTGACTGGGCCACAAAACCGAAAGTATTTGGTTCTTTGCAGAAAAAGGTTTCCGACCCTTGATCTATATCTTTATCTTAGTCATGGTGCATTGTGTACGTATGCATATGTATATATGCAAAGATCGATTGAACTGTACACTTAAAATTTGTATGCTGTTTTGTGTGTAAATTTTACCCTACCAAAAAATGTAAATAAACAGAAAGAAATTCAAGTGTTTGGGTAACACCTGCAGATATTCTCACTTAATTGTTCTCTGGTATGGTCTCCACATCAGGATTTGTAAAAGCTCCCAAGGTAATTCTAAGGAGAAAACTCATCACAACACCAGCTTCCATGATCACATAGCAGGGTAAAAGAATGTAGGAAATTGTACATTGGCTTTTAAAACTTTCATCTTTGGGTGAAATATATAACGTTGGCTCACATTTCTTTGGCAAAAGTCACATGGCCATATCTAACTTCAAGAGGTGGGGAAGAGCAATATACCATGTACTTGTTAAGATAACTGGAATATTTGGTAGATAGCACTGATTGCTACCCTGGTCTTCCTCTCTTGTCATTGAATATTTTGTTTTTTCTCCTTTCATCATGCAGAACACATTTACACCCCCACTACCATGAGAGTAATCAAAAAGTCCCATTCCATCACTCTTTCCCTCTCAAAACCTAGAATCTCTGAGTCATGTTTGAAAATTTCTTTATCTTTTCTGGAGATGGCCCCTCTTTGTCGAGAGTTACTAACTAAACACAAAGTTGTTTGCCCCCTCATATGTAACATTCAGTGGTGAAATAGGGAAAAGGATAATCACAATAAACAATCTCCTCTAGAGAGAAGAATGGGAATCGAATCAGTCACTGGGATGGGAATATAGTCTACCATGTGCTCAGAAGGAAAACAAAAAACATTTGGACAACAGCAATAATGATCTACCAGGATAAACCTGGACATATTTTAGATCAGTTTTCAAACTTCATGGATAAAGATAAAATACTACAGTTTTCTACAAAGAAAGAAGAGATTACCATTAAAAATATGAATCTCAGTGTTATCTGACTTCTCAGGAACAACGCAAGTTGTTAGAAACAGTGGAGTGACATCTATAAACTGCTGAAGGAAAAAGATTTTTAAACTAGAGTTGCCTAATCAGAAAAAGTATCAATCAAGTATTAAGGCATAGTAAAAGCCTTCTCAAGGATATAGGGACTCAGAAAATAGACAATCTGTGCAGTATCACAGAAAGAATTATTCTAAGACATATTCTGGGAAAAGGAGAATATAAAATCCAAGCAAAATATAAGAAGTAGTGGAGAGCAAAAAATAAATCTTATAGTTTACAATAAATAGTTTTTATAATAAGGCTATAAAATTTAACACAATTTTTATGTAATGGTTTATAAAACAGAAATGACATACTATTGAAATAATGATTTGAAATATTCAGTTGAAATCAACAAAACCCCAAAAATATGGAAAGAGTAGAAAATAAACAAAAGCTTCCTAAGAATCTTGTTTGAGGAAGATGTTAAACTTGGATTAATCTTCATTGATGGGAGATTATAGGTTTAAATATATTTGTTAGAAGTTTTAAGTCAACAACGTGCTGAATGGAAATAAATAGTAGAACTTTCAAAGTAGTAGATTATGCTGAAGGGAAAAATACAATGCTATTTATCTAGCAAACATGAGGGGAGAATAAATTTGTCTTAGTTTGTTTGTGCTGCTAAAACAAAATACTACAGACTAGGCAACTTATAAAGACTAGAAATGTATTTCTTACAGTTCTTGAGGCTGGGAAATACAGGATCAAAAGTGTTAGCTGGTTGTGTGTCTTGTGAGGGCCTTCTTACTGAATACGTGGTGGAAGGTACAGAGGGCAAAGAAAAGGAAATGAGCATTGTGTCTTCACACAGCAGAAGAGCAGAAGAGCACGATAAGGGCCATTCTCTCAACTCCTTCAGTAAGGGCCTAATCCCATCCATGAAGGCTCTGCCCTCATGACTTAATCACTTCTTAATGCTTATCACTTTGGTGATTAAGTTTCAACATGAAGTTTGGGGACACATTCAGACCATAGCAAAACAGAAAATAAATTACATAGAACCTAAGGTAAATACAAAAATTAAAACTAAGTTACAAAAATTACACTTAGGGAGTTTCATTTCTTGCATTGACAACATGAGGAGCTCCATGGATTCAGTACCCGGTGAAACTGGTAACAATTATTTTAAAACAATTTAAAATATCTGGAAATGGCCTAAGGGCATATAGCAAATGAAGAAAACATATTCAAGAAAATCTGACATTTGGTAACAACAATGAGAGTCTGTGGCATTTGAATCGTGACCCACTCCCTTGCTCCTCCTTATCACAGTGTGAAAGAAATTCCATTCCAGATGGGTGTAGCCAAGAACATAGGGCTCCCTCTCTTTCAGGTTCAAGTTGAAGAGTATGGCATCTTCCTGGGAGGGGCTGAACTTTGTTAAAAATGTAAACTGAGGCAGAACAAAATGTTAATGAGTTTGTTTGGGCAAAAAAATAGTTCATGAATTGGGTATCTCTAAACCAGAAGCAGTTCAGGAGCTCCACTGAAGGATCACAATGGGGAGGCTTTTAAAGGATGGACACTGAAGGAAAGCAAAGAAAACATTTGATTAGTAGCTGTTATACAGGTGTCTTACCTGGCTTATTCCATTTGAAAGTTCTTAATTATATAATTATAAGTTTGTTTGCTACTTCTGATTGATTGGTCTTAAGTTATGTTTCTCTTCACTATAGGCATTTAGAAGAAATAGCAAATCTTTGGTCACTTATGAGGTCTAACTGCTTTTGTCTGCTCAGGAATTATTCAGGCCTGGTCTCCATTTAACTTTCTTTTACAACATCAACATTTCTGATCCCATCCTAGGCTACCTACTGCAGAGACTAAGTTCCAGGACATGCAATTGAGAAGTGGAGGTTCCCTCATGGGACAGAAACAGCTGAGAGAGTGGGGAGAGAGAGAGAGAGAAAGGGAGGGAAGAGAGAGAGAGAGAGAGAGAGAGAGAGAGAGAGACTTCTTTTGTTTGGGAGAAAGTAAGGGAAGAGGACAAAAGTCTCTCCCTGGTAATTCAGAGAGTTCTTCCAGATCTTATCTGAGAAGACCAACTCAGCATGTCTAAGAGTATGCAGGAGCACACTATTATCAGGCTTGGGGTATCCCATAATGCAGATACAGCTGTGGTGACCAGAAAGTTAGATTATGACACCCAAGTTCCTTTCCTTACCTGGAAAGACTTCCAAATAAGGATGGATGCAAGTTAGTCCAAATTGTGAAGACTACATAAATATGTGCTTCGGGGGAAGAAAAAAATTATGCCTCTCTTTGTCCACTGAAAAAATGTTTGCCTGTGTAGAAAATGCCATAGAATTGATAACAACAACAAACACAAGACAACTTTTAAACTAAAAAGTGATTATAACAAATGTCATAGGAAACAAGATTAATATAAAAAATAAATTGCTTTGTCAAATACTGTCAATAGACAATTAAAATTTTAAATTAAAAACACCATTTATAATAGTTCCCCCCAAACAAAATACCTATGTGTAAATCTTCAAAATATGTATAGGCTCTGTATATGGAAACAACAAAGCACTGATAAAAGAAATCAAAGAAAAAATAAATGGAAAGTTATTCTGTATTCATGGGTTGGAGACAGAAAATTGTTAGTATGTCAGTTTTTCCCAATATGTTCTATATATACAACATGATTCCAATCAAATTCTCATCAAGGTATTTTCTAGATATCAACAAACTACTCTATATTTTATATGGATAAGAGTATCTTAGCATAGGCAATACAATATAGAAGAACAACAAAGTCAGAGGACTCACATTACTTAATTTCAAGACTTATTGTAAAGTTACAGTAATCAAGACAATGTGGAATTGGTGAAAGAATAAAAACGTAGATAAATAGAATAGTGTCCAGAAATAGAATCACACCCATAGAGTCAACTTATTTCTGACAAAGGTGCAAAAGCAATTTCATGAAGAAAGTTAATTTTTACAATAAAATGTAAAACGAATCCAGACAAAACCTTAGACCTTTCACTAAAAACCAATCCAAAATAGCTTGTAGATTTAAGCGTAAAATGCAGAAACTATATAAAATCTCTAGGAGAAAGCAGGAGAAAATCTATATAACCTTGGATTTAGTGATGAGTTTTCAGATTCATGAAAGACAAATTGGTAAAGTTAAGGGTTGTTTTAAAAATGTGTGCACTCCCATCCAAGTACTAACCAGGCCCGACCCTGCTTAGCTTCGGAGATCAGACGAGATCGGGCGCGTTCAGGGTGGTATGCTCACCGGGCGCGGTGGCTCAAGCCTGTAATCCCAGCACTTTGGGAGGCCGAGACGGGCGGATCACGAGGTCAGGAGATCAAGACCATCCTGGCTAGCATGGTGAAACCCCGTCTCTACTAAAATACAAAAAACTAGCCGGGCGACCTGGCGGGCGCCTGTAGTCCCAGCTACTCGGGAGGCTGAGGCAGGAGAATGGCGTGAACCCGGGAGGCGGAGCTTGCAGTGAGCTGAGATCCGGCCACTGCACTCCAGCCTGGGCTACAGAGCGAGACTCCATCTCAAAAACAAAACAAAACAAAACAAAACAAACAAACAAAAAAAATGTGTGCACTCTGTGAAAAACATTGTAAAGAGAATGAAAAGAAAATCCACAGAGAGAAAATAGTTGCAAAACACCTACCAAATAAGGCACTTGTATGCAAAATACAAAAAACTTAAAACTCAACAATTGAGAACCAGAAAACTCATTTAACTGGGCAAAGGTTCTAGGCAGACACATCACCAAAGAAGATATATAGGTAAAAAATAAGCATAGGAAAAGATACTGAATATTATTTGTTATTATGTAGTTTCAAATTAACTAACAATAAATACTACTACACACCTACTGGAATGTATAAAATTTAAGAAATACAAGTCCAATTGCTAGAAAGAATGCAAAGCAGGAACTCTCATTCATTGCTGGTTGAAATGCAAAATGGTACAGCCACTTTTGAAGATAGCTTGTCACTTTCTTAAAAACACTGAACATAGTCTCACCTTAGATCCAGCAAGCACGCTCCTGGGTATTTTCCTAACTGATTTGAGAACATATGTTCACACAAATCCCCATACATAAATGTTTATAGATGCTTATTTGGTAATCACCCCAAACTGGAATATGTCTTTTAATGGATGAATAAACACACTGTGACACAGCCTTACAATGACATGTTATTCATAAATAAAAAAGAATGACCTACAAGACATGCAAAGACATCAGAAAATATTAAGTGCATATTGCTACATGAAAGTAGCCAGTTGGAAGGGGCTACACAGCGTATGACTCTATTTACATGACATTTTGGAAAGGGAAAAAATTATAGAAACAATAAACATTTGTAGAAAAGTCTAAAAAGGTTAAGCACAGGAGATTCATTAGGGCAGTGAAATTATTTTTATGATACTGTAATAGTTCATACATGATAGTATGTGTCAAAAATCACAAAACTTTATAGCACAAAGAGTGAATCTTGATGTATGAAAATTAAGGAAATAATTTAAGAGATCAAAAAATTCCAGGAGGAAATGTAGAATACAGCAAAGCATTCTAACTGTATTAAAAATGTATGAAACATAAAAAAAAGTATGAAACAATCTCACTGAAGGGCATGACAGGAATTTGCTGCCTTAAGTAACTTGGAAATGAATCTTGTAAAGCTAAGATCAACAGGAACTGTATGTAAGTGCTGTACTACAGTTAGTAAAGTTGTTTCCCACGGGAGTCCAGATTAATAATTCTGAAAACAGTATACATGTATATTGGAATTGAACAATTAACTGAATGAACTGACAGATGACAGGAGATGAGTTTCTCATTGTTGGAATGGGGAGTTACAGGTAAGCAAGGGGAGGAGGCTAGAATAATCTTTGTTGTAATGGATTAGAGTTGGAGACATCAGCATAAAGTCATGTTCAGTTTAATATAGTTACAGATGGTTACATATGCAAATATTTATAGATGTGTGTAGATATACATATATATTTCATTGCTCTGTGAACTGAGAAAGCCTATAAGTAACAACTTCCCCAGTAGCAGCAAGCACACCTAGCACTAAGATGTGAGTTTCTAAAACCATCAACTAGTAAAAATAATTAGGGCTCCTTGGAGAAATGACTGATTCTGAGACTGGGGCAGGAAATACAGTTGCTCTGTGGATTCCACATCCATGGATTTAAAAATCCGAAGATCAAAAATATGCCAAAAAACTGGATCTGTTCATAACATGTACAGACTTTTATTTTCTTGTCCTTATGCCCTAAACAATAGAGTAACAACTATTTTACATTGCATTTACATCATATTAGGTATTATAAGTAATCTAGAGATAACTTAAAGTATATTAAAGGATGTGCACAGGTTATATGCAAATATTATACCATTTTGTATAAGAGATTAAGCATCCACAAATTTTGGTGTTCATGGGAGGTCCTTTTAAAAAAAGTTTTTTGAGTACAAAGTAAGTGTATATTTTTATGGGGTACATGAGATGTTCTGATACCATGGAAGTTCCTGAAACCAATCCCCCAGGGATACTGAGGGAAAACTGTATATGAAATGAGCCTGGAGCATTTCGTAGTGTCAGAAAGTAAGGTCTGAAAAACTTCTTAAGGGACATCACAAGTGCTGCATTCAGCAAAATCCATACTACGGGAAACTAGACAAAACGCAAGACCTGTTTATTTCTTTTGTTTTTTTGTTTTGTCTTGTTTTAAGATGCAAGGAAAAAAGATTAATAGTTGGAGAAATTATAGATTAAAAAGGACTAAGCGACATATTCAACAATTACAATGATTAGATCATATTTGAACACTGATTCAAAGAAACTAATTTTAAAGTATGTGTCTGCTAGGTAAATGTGGACATTATCTGGGCATTTGATGATTACTCATTTAAATTGTTAGGAAATACATTTACACTGGATTCATGTTTCACAAAAGAGTTCTTATCTTTTATGAAAGCATATGAAATAATTAGAAACAAAATGACACGATGTCTGGGATATGCCTCAAATCATTACAGTAGCAAGAGATGGAAGTAGGTAAGAGTAAAATTAGAACCAGATTGGACAATGTATTGAAAATTGTTGATGCTAAGAGTCTGGTACATTGGTTCATTATACTGTTCTCTTTACTGTTGTATATGTTGGGAATATCTGTAGTAAAAACTTTTTATTGTAAATATCATGCCATTAAATTTGAAATCCTAAGTGAAATTGATCACTTACAGGTTTAATCAAGCAATACAAACTGAAACTGTACAGTATTCAAAACTCAAGCCACTGCCAAATGTTCCAGAATAAGGCAGTTTGGGAGGCCAGTTATACCAAATGATCA
>NW_016824229.1:97356-98526 GCF_001698545.2 Rhinopithecus bieti
AAAAAAAAAAAAAAAAAAGTAAAGAAAAAAGTAAACTAACACTAGAATAGAACTTGCATTATTTAAAATCTATAGCAAACGCACTTAAATGCGAAATGTTACAAAAATTTCCATAAAAGCCAGGAACAAGACAAAAATGTACGCTATCTTCTCTATTGTTCAAAATTGCACTGAAACACATAGCCAGAGCTATGGGTATCAAAATAAATAAGATACATGAATTTTGAAAAGAGATATTTGGAGGCAATGTTATCTTTAAAGAATATTCAAAGGAATAGGCATGTGAAATATTTAAATGAATAAAAGGCTTCAGAAGAAAAATGTTTTTTGGAAGCTCATTATAGCAAAATCAAGACACTGGTCATAAAAAACAGTAAATAAATAGAACATACAGTAGAAAATATCCCATTAAAACAGCAAAAAACTCCTAAAATTACCTTAAAATAATCCTAACAAAATAAGCAGGATCTCAATGGAGGCAACTGTAAAAGTTTGCTGATAGATTCAGGTGGAAGAAGTCCCAAATAAATAAAGCATTATACCATATCCATTAATGGAGAACAGAATATTTTAAAGGTGTGAATTTTCCTTAAATTATTTACAGAATTAGTGCCTTACCTTTAGTCCAAAATGAGCATCAAGTTCATATTGCTGACTTACACTCCAGAATCAATCCTGGAGGGGAGAAGGGAAAAACCATTATCAACACTCAACAAATTCTACACAGCAAAACCTGATAGAATCCTAAGGAGACTGCAGAATGTTGAACTGGACCTTGTGTTTGGAGTAGGGGGAGGGGAGGACAACAGTGCATTTGAGGAGGTCTGTAGCCTGCATAGATGGCAAGTAAGAGGATGAGTAGGAGGAAATATTTGAACTTCTGGCCCTGCTTTATTGCACAATCTGAGGCAGCACTTCACACCACGATGCCGTAGCTCTGGAGTGATATCAGGATCGCAGGAAAGATGGGGTTGATTGAGGGAATATGACTCTGGAGTCTGTTCTGCTAACCACCTGAAGCCATCGTAGTGACGACTGGTCTTTTTGAGAAATTATTAAAATATAAAGAATGGACTAGAAATAGAATAAACAGTGAACCACACAGAATAAGGTAGGTGTTCTTTCATGAAATGTTTTTTATATATATGTAAATTTATATATATGTATATA
>NW_016824229.1:99041-110314 GCF_001698545.2 Rhinopithecus bieti
ATATATTATATATATATATACACTTGGCAGATATTTAAAATAAATATTTTTACTAGGAATGAGGGTTAGAAAACCAGACATCACTGCATTGGACTATAAAATGTCAGCTAAACTCAAAACAGCAGGACCTCCCCACACCCCCATGCTCAGCCTCTTTCTTGTAGAAAATATACCCTTTAGGACAAAAAGTTTGCCAAGTCTACTTCTGCCTTGGGAAGAGCTCCCTTAGGAAGGTGTGCGTCTTCTCCCAGAGGTCATTACAATCACGGGTGTTGCAGCTCCCCAGTGACCATCTGGCCTGGGACCCCCACCCATGCTTTGCAAGGGGTGCAGCTGGGTAAATGATCAGAGGTGACAAACAGAGCGTCTCCCACCCATCACTTCATCAAAGAGACAAGAGCCAGGAGGAAGACCCTCCTGAGTGAGGACCGAGGGTCAACTCACCCCACACAAAGGGGCCACAGAATCCAGCAAGCCCTTCCTGTCAGCCCTGGAAGACCTTGGCAATATTGTCACCCCAACCACAACCCTCCCCTCACTGTCACCTAGGAAGACTCCGAGTCAAGAGACATGGTGTAAGGTGGGCAGACATCCTCAGCACAAAACAGGGGTCCAGGCTTTTCCAGGCACCAAGGTCGAGACTGAAAGATCCCATCCCCACTCCCACCACGACCCACAGTCCCACGATCCCCATCCCAGTCCCCACCTCCACGCCCCTCCCCACACTCATCTTCACCACCAACCCTGCCCCAACCCCATTATCACCCCTGCCCACCCCACCCGGACTCCCATCCCCCACTCCCACCCCAACTCCGGCAGAATCCACTCCGCCCCTGCTGTCAACCCAGGGAAGCCCCAGGGGCCGGATGTGACGCCACTAACTTACGCCTCAGGGATCAGAGAGAAGCGAGGTTCTCGTTCTGAGGGACAGGCTTGAGATCGGCTGAAGAGAGCGGGCCCGGACTCTGTGAGGAGGTAAGGTGAGAGGCTGAGGGAGGACTGAGGACGCCCCCAACCCAGATAGAAAGCCCTAAAGAATTCAGCGCCGCCTCTGCTGCCAGCTCTGGACCACCTGAGGGCAGACTTCTCAGGCTGGGCTGTCACTCCCCACCCCCGCCCCCACTCTCTCTCGCTGCTTACGCCGCAGGGGACTCTGGGAGTCAGAGCTTGGTGTGACCAAGGCAGGGCTGGGAGCCACGCCTAGGTTCTGCCAGCATCAACGTCAGGACGCTTAGAGAGGGCTCTGCCCCTGATGTCAGCCCTGGGAAGCCCCAGTCATGGCGACCAGGAATGCAAATTCTGACGTAGGTATCTGGGGCTGACGGAGGGAAGGCGATATTGGTACCAAGAATGTGGCTTCAGGGGAGCAGAGGGTGGGCCCAGACCCTGCTGGGAAATGAGGGAGTGATGAAGGGATCCCAGGACAGGGTGCCCACCCCACCCCTGTCTCAGACTGAGATGCCTCCTCACTCGGCCTCAGGAATCCAAGGGACGGTGACTCAGGTCAGCGGCGGGGGGGCGGGGTAGAGGAGAGCAACCCTGCCAAGAGCCAAGGGGAGGAAGAAGAGAGAGGACTCAAGGGACCTTGGAGTCCAGATCGGTGGGGACCTCAGCCCCGGGTGGTTTCAGGCACGGTGGCCCATGTGATGTGTCTTTGCTGTGCCTTTGGAGTGTCAATGAGGAGAGGGCTACAGTCTGAGGAATGAAGCCTCAGGTCAGCAGAGGGAGGAGTCCCAGAGCCCTGAGGGAGGACTCAGCAGATCCCTGCATCTCAGAACTAGGAAATCTGTCCCTCCTATCAGCTCTGGAACCCCAGGCAGGACAGTGAGGAAGGGAAGTGGCCCCCACTTTCTCACCAGGGATCCCAGGGAGATGGTAGCCTTGGCGTACAAGACTCATACACGGTTCAGCAGGAGGGAAAGGGCTGGGCCCTGTCGGGAGTAAATCTGAATTTATTTGGGAGGACACCCAAATAAAGGAAGTCCCCGTCCTGTCCCCCTCCCCACTCCCCTTCCCCCCGCCAAATCTCGTCCTTCTGTCAGCTTTGGGAATCCCATGCAGGTATGAACGTGTGGTGCCCCTCTTCCATTTCTGCCTCCCGGGTCTCAGGGTGATGAGGACCTTGGTCTGAGGGTTGCTGAAAAGTTATCACAAGATTCCACACTTGGTCAACAAAAGGAGGAGTTCCAGAATCTGCAGGACCCAAGGTGTGCCCCTTAGTGAGGACTGGAGGTACCTGCAGCCCACAAAGAAGGGATGCCACAGAGTCTGGCTTTCCCCTATTCTTAGCTCTGAGGGGACCTGATCGGGATTGACACTAAGTGGCAAGCTCAATTTTGCCACAGGCAGGAAGTTGAGGAACCCTCAGGGAAATGGAGTCTTGGTGTAAAGGGGAGATATCAGCCCTGGACACCCCACAGGGGTGATAGGATGTGGCTCCTTCTTATTTTTGTTTTGGAATCTCAGGGAGGTGAGAACCTTGCTCTCAGACGGTGACTGAAGTCAACACAGGGAGCCCCTCTTTTCTACAGACACAGTGAGTCGCAGGATCTGACAAGAGTCCAGGTAAGGAACCTGAGGGAAATTTGAGGGTATTCCCAACCCATAACACAGATAGGGTCCCCACAGAAATCTGCCATGACCCTACTGTCACTCTGGAGAACCTAGTCAGGGCAGTCCGCTGAGGCACCCTGTCTTATACAAGGATCACTGGTCTCTGGGAGGGGGAGGTGTTGGTCTAAGGGAGCTGCACTCGGGTCAGCAGAGGGAGGGTCCCAGACCCTGCCAGGAGTCAAGATGAGTACTGAGGGGACACCATTCTCCAAATGCACAGGACTCAGCCCCACCCTGCCCCTCCGTCAGCCACGGGAATTCACAGGGAACTATGGGTAGATGGACTCCCCTCACTTCCTCTTTCCATGTCTCCTGGAGATAAGGCCTTGGTTTAAGGAAGTGGCCTCAGGTCAACAAAGGGAGGGTCCCAGGTCCTGTCAGGCATCAAGATGAAGACCAAGCAGGCTCCTAACCCCAGGACACGTGGACCCAGCTGAATATGGCCACATTTTACTGTCTTTTCTGGGAGGACCTCCACAGTTGTGACCAGATGTGGGTCCCCTCATGTCTTCTATTTTGTATTAGGGATGTAAACTTTTGATCTGAGAGTTTCTTAGACCAGCAAAGGGGCAGGGTCCAGGCTTCTCCAGGAGAAAGGTGAGAGCCCTGTGTGAGCACAGAGGGGACTACCCACCCCAGAGTAGTGCGGACCTCACAGAGTCCAGCCCACCCTCCTGACAACACTGGGAGGCTGGGGCTGTGCTTGCAGCCTGAACTCTTAGGGTCCCTCAATTCCTCTTCCAGGAGCTCCAGAGACTGTGAGGTGAGGCCTTGGTCTAAGGCAGTGTTTTCAGGTCACAGAGCAGAGAGGGCCCAGACAGTGCCAGGAGTCAAGGTGAGGTGAATGCCCTGAATGTGTACCAAGGGCCCCACCTGCTCCAGGACAAAGTGGACCCCACTGCATCAGCTCCAGCTACCCTACTGTCAGTCCTGGAGCCTTGGCCTCTGCTGGCTGCATCCTGAGGGAGCCATCTCCCACTTCCTTCCTCAGGTTATCAGGGGACAGGGAGACCAAGAGGTTAAGAGCTGTGGGACACCACAGAGCAGCACTGAAAGAGAAGACCTGTAAGTTGGCCTTTGTTAGAACCTCCAGGGTGTGGTTCTCAGCTGTGGCCACTTACACCCTCCCTCTCTCCCCAGGCTTGTGGGTCCCCATCGCCCAACTCCTGCCCGCTCTCCCACCTGCTACTCTGATCAGAGTCATCATGCCTCGAGCTCCAAAGCGTCAGCGCTGCATGCCTGAAGAAGACCTTGAATCCCAAAGTGAGACACAGGGCCTCGAGGGTGCACAGGCTCCCCCAGCTGTGGAGGAGGATGCTTCATCATCCACTTCCACCAGCTCCTCTTTTCCCTCCTCTTTTCCCTCCTCCTCCTCCTCCTCCTCCTCCTCCTGCTATCCTCTAATACCAAGCACCCCAGAAAAAGTTTCTGCTGATGAAGGGACACCAAATCCTCCCCAGAGTGCTCAGATAGCCTGCTCCTCTCCCTCGGTCATTGCCTCCCTTCCATTAGACCAATCTGATGAGGGCTTCAGCAGCCAAAAGGAGGAGAGTCCAAGCACCCTACAGGCCCTGCCAGACAATGAGTCTTTACCCAGAAGTGAGATAGATGAAAAGGTGACTGATTTGGTGGAGTTCCTGCTCTTCAAGTATCAAACAAAGGAGCCGATCACAAAGGCAGAAATACTGGAGAGTGTCATAAAAAATTATGAAGAACACTTCCCTGTGATATTCAGTGAAGCCTCCGAGTGCATGCTGCTGGTCTTTGGCATTGATGTAAAGGAATTGGACCCCACTGGCCACTCCTTTGTCCTTGTCACCTCCCTGGGCCTCACCTATGATGGGATGCTGAGTGATGTCCAGAGCATGCCCAAGACTGGCATTCTCATACTTATCCTAAGCATAATCTTCATAGAGGGCTACTGCACCCCTGAGGAGGTCATCTGGGAAGCACTGAATATGATGGGACTGTATGATGGGATGGAGCACTTCATTTATGGGGAGCCCAGGAAGCTGCTCACCCAAGATTGGGTGCAGGAAAACTACCTGGAATACCGGCAGGTGCCTGGCAGTGATCCTGCACGGTATGAGTTCCTGTGGGGTCCAAGGGCCCATGCTGAAATTAGGAAGATGAGTCTCCTGAAATTTTTGGCCAAGGTAAATGGGAGTGATCCCAGATCCTTCCCACTGTGGTATGAGGAGGCTTTGAAAGATGAGGAAGAGAGAGCCCAGGCCAGAATTGCCACCACAGATGATACTACTGCCATGGCCAGTGCAAGTTCTAGTACTACAGGCAGCTTCTCCTACCCTGAATAAAGTAAGACAGATTTTTCACTGTGTTTTAGAAGGCATGTCAAATACCACATGATCTCACTCATATGTGGAATAAAAACAGAAGTTGATATCGTGGAAGTAGAGAGTAGAACAGTAGTTACCAGAGACTGGGGAGAGGAAGGAGAAGAGGGGCTTGGAAGCAGTTAGCCAACATGGAAAATTACATTTAAACAGGAGGAATAAATTCTAGTGTTCTGTTGCGTAGTAGGATGACTATAGTTAACATTAAGATATTGTATATTACAAAACAGCTAAAAGGAAGGCTTTTCAATATTGTCACCACAAAGAAGTGATAAACGCATGAGGTGATGGATACACTACCTGATTTGATCATTATACTACATATACATGAATCAGAACATCAAATTTTACCTCATAAATATCTACAATTACATGTCAGATTTTTTTTTGTTTTGTTTTTGTTTTTTTTTAATTTACGAAAACAAATGACAAGAGAAATCAATGAAGTATGCAGTGGAGGGCCAGGCTGAGGCTGAGGAAAATACGGTGCATAACATCTTTGTCTTACTGTTCTCTTTGCATAACTTGAGAACTTCTTTTCTTTTCTTCTTGGTATTTCTTCTTCTTCCTCTTCCTCTTCCTCCTTCTTCTCTTCTCTTCTCTTCTCTTCTCTTCTCTTCTCTTCTCTTCTCTTCTCTTCTCTTCTATTCTCTTCTTTCTTCTCTCTCCTTCTCCTTCTTCTTTTTTCTTTTTTTGTTTAAACAGAGTCTCACTCTATTGCCCCAGCAGGAGTGCCGTGGCAGTCTCAGCTCACTGCAACTTCCGCCTCCTGGGTTCAAGGGATTCTCCTGCCTCAGTCTCCTGAGTAGCTGGGATTACAGGTGTGTGCCACCATACCTGGCTACTTTTTGTATTTTTTAGTAGAGACGAGGTTTCACCATGTTGGCCAGGCTGGTCTCGAACTCCTGACCTCAGGTAATTCGCCCGCCTCAGCCTCCCAAAATGCTGGGATAACAGGTGTGAGCCACTGCATCCAGCCTCTTATTGGTATTTTAAAATGTTGTTACTTTTACTAGAAAGTTTATGAGCTTCAGAATCTAAGGTCACACATTTAGTTCTGTTTATCCAGTTTAAGAAAGAGTTTTGCTATTCTGTAAAACAAACTGGGAACCCTTCTATCTTATTTGTAATCTGTAATAAGAATAACATGGAACTAGAATAGTAATTTTTTGGGAACATATAAAAAAATAGTAAAATAGAGAAAATAATTTAAGTGTTAG
This sequence comes from Rhinopithecus bieti, assembly GCF_001698545.2. Classification (NCBI taxonomy): domain Eukaryota; kingdom Metazoa; phylum Chordata; class Mammalia; order Primates; family Cercopithecidae; genus Rhinopithecus; species Rhinopithecus bieti. Next base: position 105,229 of record NW_016824229.1, read on the forward strand.
TTGTGAGGTGGGTTTTATTATTTTTGTCGTCCTGCAAAGTTAGAAGTTATATCCCTGGATCTTTGTTAAGTCGAAATTAAACTGTAATAAATGAAACCTTTGCTCACTGGTACATTTTTTTCCCCAAACATCCACTGAGCATCTGGTCTTTGGAAGGCCCTGGGTCTGTAGTGGAAATGTTAAGTCAGAACCACCTTTACCCATAGGTTGGTAGAGTCTAGGGGCTGCAGTCAAGTAATAAGGTGATGAGATATCCTCTAAGACCTAGAGGAAAAGTAAGACAGGGGTGAGGATATTGGGCTGTAGGTGACAGTGGTCACATACATCTCCTGAGCGAGGACTTTTGGGGCTTTGAGAAACTGCAGTTCCTTCTGGTGAAGATGAATCCAAAGAAGCTGGGTGGTGCCAGGGTCAGAGCCTAAAACATAGTTGAGAGAGAAAATCCCAGGATGTAAAACTGCTTTGAGCAGTTCCTTTTGGGTGGTGGATGAACAGAGAAGAGTCCACCTGGGGCAGGAATGGAAGGTGTTCTGCACTCTTGTCTCAGTGCAGTTGAACATAGCACAATAACTAGGTGATAGATGCTCATCTTATGCAAGGGTCTCCTGAGAGATAAGGATCTCATAATAAATAAGCCTATGAATAGATGCCTAGAAGTTAGCTGACTCCATTAGAGAAACATTTGAATTGAGTCATTTTTTGTGTAATTTGTACAACACTAAGCAAGGGCTAGAATTTGAGTGGTGATGAAATGAATGAAAATCATGATTTGGATGGAAAAGAACCTTGGAGAGAGGGAAGGAGTTGATACTTGACTCATATTCCATGAGCTTTGAGCAGCATCCAGCAGGGAGAAACTCCTGCACATGAAATTTTGAAAATACATCCTCTTAAGAGGGAAAATTTACTGAGTTTTATTTATGAAGCAACATTTGTGACTGATTTGGGATTCCACGTCCCATTGAGCTGCATATTCTGAGATGTACTGGATAATAATGACAACAAAAAATGCTGAGTAGACCGTGGTAGGATTTGAGGTCAAATAATATTAGAAATAACAGCCATCTGCCATTCATTAAACTTCTAAATATGCCAGGCCCTAAGCCAGGTGCTTCACTTATATTGCTCATACTCCAGTAGTCCTATTGGACAGGGCTTATCACATCTGCTTCACAGATAAAGAACCCAAGGCTCACAGGGCTTGGGCATTTCCCAGAACCACATGGCTAGTAAGTAACAGGGCTGAAACCAGACTGCTGGTCTGAATTTCTGTAGAGCCCATGCTGTTCCCACTCTTCCCAGCTTGAGGCCAACCTCCTGAATAATACTTCATTTCTCTTCTCAGCACTGTACTATATCTTTCAGGTGACAAAAATAGGGACTCTGAGTCCAAGGTATCAGTAGTAGGCCTAGAGAAGGTGACAATGAGAATCAAACACCATTTCAGGGCGGCCTGTTGACCTTATTAATCCAGGGACCTCCTGTGTCAATCCCCAGGGTTCCTTGAGAGCTGACTCTACCCAGGAGCTGGCACTTCTGTTCAGAGCCAGCACTTCCCCACATTACAGCACCCTTTCCCTGGTTTCCCCAGTGTTCCCTCCTATGAAAATCTGGAACCTGGCCTGCTGCATAGCTTGTCACTGTGGTCTCTGCTAAAGGCTGTGCCCAGAACACAGTAGAGAAGCCCAGAATCGCCTGCTCTCCCTGTGACACAGAGCGTGCCTACACCCTGCAGAAGTACTCTGAGTGTTCTGCCCCATTCCCGGAAAGCTCTCTTATAGCAGATGTCTAAATATCAGTGCCCAAAGCCAAATTTATGTAGAAATTTACGTTGAAAGGGCCGTTCAACTTCTCCTCTGCTTTCAAAGGATTTGGTCAGGAGCCGGGGAAGGAGAGCAGACAGGACATCCTCAGCTGGCAAGGAGCATTAGGAGAATGCAAGGAAGAGCAATTACCAGAGTCCATGAAAGAGACCACCTGTGAAATCAAGTCCACAGAGCCCCAGGCAGGCTGCCACTCAGCTCTGAATCCAGATTTCAGCCCCATGGTGACAGAGACCTGAGGGAGAGAAGTGGGAAGTGGCGAAGAAGGACAGGGCAACAAACAGGGATAGACTTGGGAAATCTGGACACCATCATCGTCAACAGGATGTGGCTCTGTGATCTTAATGGGCAGGACTGTTGGTTGAAAGCATTAGCGGCATGCTGGACACCTTATGCTCTTTCAAGATTCCCCTCCCTCTGTCAGAAAGAATATGGCTGGCTCCCTGCATCATTCTGGGTGAGCTACTTCTCTTGACCACTCTGGTGGTCCTGTGCACCCTTGCCAGCATCCCAGGGCTGGGACCTGTATTTATGCCTACTGGGGCTGGTGAATTATCCCCTGGGGACCCTCCATAGAGGTTGGGCTATGTGCCTGGGTTGCTGACTGATGATCAACAGCTGAGACTCACCAGGAATGCCAATGATCAGTGGAAGGTGGTAGTGGGGCTGCGTGGAGGGGAAATTGGAGGAAGAGTGCCCTGGGACTAATCAGTTCAGACTCTGCAGATGAAGGGTTTGTGTGGACATGCCTTGAAAATAATCCAGCTGGTGTCCCCAACTCATATGGCCTCCTGTGTCTTCTGAGCTCTTGGCACACAAGGGGACAGGTGTCTTGGGGCATAATCACTGGCCCCTGTTGCCACCAGACACTGTCTGGGGTAGAGGGCTGGCCAAAGGTGTGGACATGGGCAAGTTGGATGGAAACCCTGTGGAGATTGCAGCCTTCATTGTTAAACTGATAGAACATGTAGGGTCCAATGCAAAAAGCATCATGCACCATCCTGCTGGGAGCATCCTCACCTCCAAGACACTGTTTGGGCCTGAGGAGAAGTCATCTGCAGTGACCCTGTCATGGTATTTTCCACAAGAATTCTGAACTGAAGTGAGCACAGGTAAGGGAACTGTGGGTTTCTTTATGAAGGCAGGAGGCCCACACAGGGGCCAGTTCCACACTTTGAATCAGCGAATTCCCATGCCTGATAATTTCATTCATTCATTCATTCATTCATTCATTCATTCATTCATCCAGCAAACTTATTGAATACATGCTGAGGAAATACGAGGTAACGAAACAATGTGACAAGGCCCTTAATCCAGTCTGTGGGGGATGTAGGGGAGATGGTGAGGTGGTATGAGTCACTCATCTGAGTCAAGGAGGCCAGGAAAGTAGAGCCATACTTGGGGGCAGGCCTTGCACAAGAAAGGGAGGGACAGCCTATGACCAGGTCAGCAAGCTGGCCTTCTATGACACTATTGATCTGATTTTCTTCTTCGATGCTGCCTGTGTGTGAAAGCAACCACCACTTTCTGTGCCCACCTGCCTTTGTTAATACGGAAAGTGCTCATGGTTGGCAGATGCTTACTTCTGCTCACCTCAAGTCACTTCTACTTGAGGGTTTTACTGCAAAAGCACAGGAAGAAACTTTTGGGGATGATGAATATATTTTGCACCTTCACTGTGGTTATAGTTTCATGGGACTATGTATTTGTCAAAACTCTCTGAATTGTTCCTCAGTATTTCAGAGAAAAAGTAAGCACGAAACCAGGAAAGATATAGATTACCTGATTAAAATTATAAACAAACAAACAAATAAAGATCGCATCCAATTATAGCAGAATAAACGTTCCTCTCAAGTGTGCATAAAATATTTACCAAGATAGATGGTATTCTGGGCCATAAAACAAATCTTACAAATTGAAAATATTAGAAATAATAAAAAGCATATTCTTGAAGATGCTTCTTGAAGATCATAAGGTAGTTAAGCTCAAAATCAAATACAAAGACAACTGAAAAATGCTCAAATATTGTAAATTTTAAAATATACTCCTAAATAACCTATGGATCAAAGAGGGAGTCTTAGGAGAATTTTAGAATATACATTAAGTTGAATGAAAATAAAAATATAAGTACAAAAAATTGAGGGATTCAGCTAAAGTAGTCCTTGGCGAAAATGTATAGCGTATTTTAAATATTTATATTAGAAAATAAAATCTAAAATCAATAACCAAAACTTCCACTCTAGGAAACTAAAGAAAGAAGAGCAAGTTGAATTTAAAGGAATTGAAGAGGATCCCACCTTCCTCCCTTCCCAAACTCCCACCTCTTCCCTCCTTCCTCCCTCCCCACCATCCTAGAACACACACACACACACACACACACATCATTTTACAACAGGTTCTTTTTATTTTGATCACCATGGGGTGTACCCTGTGGGGTGTAAAATGTACTGTAGACCCTGTTGGCTATTTATTTAGGGTTAGACCTCTGGAAACTTTTCAGGTAAATCCGAGTTCTCTGGTCTTGCCCTGAAATTACTGGTTGTCCAGGGAGATTTTTTTGTTGTTTGTTTGTTTGTTTTCCTGGAATTCCTGAAAAGGTTTCCTTTTCCCTTCCTGGTGGTCTTAGGAACCTGAAAGGACAACAGGGAGATCACAGAAGGGGACTGATTTTGGGGAAGAGGATGGAGGAGGGGTGGGAACAGGGACTTCAGAAGAAGGGGTACAGGCTGGGGTGGGGGTGTGCCAGGCGAGGACAGGTAGGAGTCTTGGGAGCGAGGAGTCAAGGGGAAAACTAAGAGGAGCTTCTCTCACCTTGATAGGACTTAGACCTAGTTTGACAGGGGGCCTTCCTGTTCCTTGCCTCCTTGGTGTTGTCAGGTGGTTGTTCTTTGACACTTGGGCTGGAGGTTTGTTGTTTCCTGGTCATCTTCACCATATCAGTGTCACTCAATCGTCTACTCCACGCCTCCTGGCCTCCCTATATATATGCTCCCTTCCACAGTGACAATAGGCCATACCCATGAGCTTTGATGGATCAGCAAGCCACTACCCAGCCAATGGTGGCTCTGAGGGGTGAGAGGCTTAGACATCACAAAGCACCACAAGGACATTGTCATGGGTGGGAGAGGGGAAGGGGCATGGGGAGAGGGAAGAGGGGAGTCTGATGACAAAGCCAGGATGCTCTGATTGAAGAAAAAGGGGACATTTCTTTAGCACTCCTAAAGAGCTTTCCCAAACTGAGTAGCGGTGCTCCTTTCCTCCCA
>NW_016824229.1:111100-118753 GCF_001698545.2 Rhinopithecus bieti
CCTCTTCCCTCCTTCCTCCCTCCCCACCATCCTAGAACACACACACACACACACACACACATCATTTTACAACAGGTTCTTTTTATTTTGATCACCATGGGGTGTACCCTGTGGGGTGTAAAATGTACTGTAGACCCTGTTGGCTATTTATTTAGGGTTAGACCTCTGGAAACTTTTCAGGTAAATCCGAGTTCTCTGGTCTTGCCCTGAAATTACTGGTTGTCCAGGGAGATTTTTTTGTTGTTTGTTTGTTTGTTTTCCTGGAATTCCTGAAAAGGTTTCCTTTTCCCTTCCTGGTGGTCTTAGGAACCTGAAAGGACAACAGGGAGATCACAGAAGGGGACTGATTTTGGGGAAGAGGATGGAGGAGGGGTGGGAACAGGGACTTCAGAAGAAGGGGTACAGGCTGGGGTGGGGTGTGCCAGGCGAGGACAGGTAGGAGTCTTGGGAGCGAGGAGTCAAGGGGAAAACTAAGAGGAGCTTCTCTCACCTTGATAGGACTTAGACCTAGTTTGACAGGGGCCTTCCTGTTCCTTGCCTCCTTGGTGTTGTCAGGTGGTTGTTCTTTGACACTTGGGCTGGAGGTTTGTTGTTTCCTGGTCATCTTCACCATATCAGTGTCACTCAATCGTCTACTCCACGCCTCCTGGCCTCCCTATATATATGCTCCCTTCCACAGTGACAATAGGCCATACCCATGAGCTTTGATGGATCAGCAAGCCACTACCCAGCCAATGGTGGCTCTGAGGGGTGAGAGGCTTAGACATCACAAAGCACCACAAGGACATTGTCATGGGTGGGAGAGGGGAAGGGGCATGGGGAGAGGGAAGAGGGGAGTCTGATGACAAAGCCAGGATGCTCTGATTGAAGAAAAGGGGACATTTCTTTAGCACTCCTAAAGAGCTTTCCCAAACTGAGTAGCGGTGCTCCTTTCCTCCCATGTTCAACTTGGGTGGGTCACATGGCAGGGAGAGAGTAATTCCTCTAAGCCTTTTCCCAAAGTCACCCCATTTCAGTGCTTCCTTCTGTGTTCTCCCACCATTATCTAGTTTTTGTATGTCTTACCAGAAATCTCTCCAAGGTAGTCTGACTGTGTTTAAATATATGTGTAGATGTGAATCATCCTACTTCCCTCCTAAAAATTTCTCTTATGCATCTTGAGGACCACTCATTTGCATACTACCAAGGAACCTTTCCATATTACCGATGGAAAAGTATCTTTAGAAGTCCCCTGGGGTTTCAGTTTTCCCCAGTCTGAAATCACGGCGTTCAAGCTGTCAAACTCCAGTGAACACGCTTGTTCCACTGGATATCTTATGTGTCTTCTTTCAACTGTGGGGTCATGCTCATCTCAGTAGATGTAGTACCCAGGCATGGATTTTAACAGTGTAGAGTGAATGAGGCAGATTTTCATGCCAGAAATTATGCAGGATATTTGCATGTAGGAAACTGAAACCTAAGACTGACGAGTTCATGGAACAGGGCAGTGTTGAGAATAGTTCAAAAATGTGCCTGAGGTTCTGTCCAGTGTAATAAGTTTTTTTAAAAGGCCTTCATATTGGAAAGGGACAAATAAAACTGTCCTTATTTGCAGAAAATAAGAGTATATAGAGACAATTCTATCTATCTAAAAAAAGCTTCTAAAACTAATAAGAGTTTAGCAATGTCGCTGGATATAGATCATTATACTTGTGGTTTTATACTAGCAGTGAGCAATTGGCAATTGAGACAAAAACAACGCAATTTAAAATAGCATTAGACAATAAATATTAAGTGGATAAATATGATAGAAGATGTATCAGATCGATCAATTGAAAACTATAAAACATTAAGAAGATGAATTTAATGAGGATCTAAGTAAGCAGAGACATAACCTTTATTCATGAGTCAAAAGACTGAATATTAAGATGTCACTTGCCCTCAAAGTTTTTGATAGATTCAATGCAATAAAAATCAAAATTCCAGAATTTTTTAAACATAAATTGAGAGGCTGACTCTAACATTCATATAGAAGTGTAAAGGCCCTAGAATAGCCAAAGAAAACTTTAAAAAATAGAACAAAGTTGGGGGAGTTACCCTACTTCATTTCAAGGCTTATAAACTAACAATGATCAGTATAGTGTGGAATTGTCATAATTATAGCAGTGTATCAATGGAAGAGAATAAAGTCCAGGAATGGATTCACATGTATATGCATATATAGACAACTAATTATTGATAAAGATGCAAATGAAGATTAGAGGAGAGAAATGATAGTGTATTCGACCATTTGATCTGAAACAATTGGATATCCATATGCAAAACTAAATTGCAGTCCATACTCTATCTATCTATCTATCTATCTATCTATCTATCTATCTATCTATCTATCATCTATCTATCTATCTATCTATCTATCTATCTATCTATCTATCGAATCTATCTATCAAGGGAGAGAGAGAAAGAAAGATATTTTAAGGAATTGTCTCAGGTGACTATGAGGTCTGATAATCCAAAATCTGCAGGACAGGCCAGCAGGCTAGAAACCGACACAGCGTTTTGATGTTCCAATCTTGTGGTGGAATTCCTTCTCCAGGAAACCTCGGTCTTCAACTGATTGGATGAGGCGCACCCACATTATGGAGGTAAAATGCTTTACTTAAAATCAACTGATTGTAAATGTTGATCACATGTACAAAATACCTTCACAGCAACAGCTAGGCTAGTGTTTGACCACACAACTGAGTACTATAGCCTAGAAAAGTTGACACATAAAACTAGCCATTGCACATACCTTGCCCCATACAAAAATGTAACTCAAAATGAATCGTAGCCTCAAATGTCAAAATTTTTTTTCTAGGAGATAACAGAAGAAAATTTTACAACCTGGGGTTATGTCTTAGTCAGCTTTGGCTTCCATAACAAAATGGCATGGATTATTTAGCTGAAGCAACAGAAACTTTGTTTTTTTTTCACAGTTTTGGAGACTAAAAGTCACAGATAAAGGACTGGAGGGGTGGGTTTATTATTCCCAGCTTGTAGATGGCCAGTTCTCATTATGTTCATTCTTTTCCTTTCATCTGCACATGTGCATAGAGAGAGGGAGAAGGGGGGGGGAGAGAGAGAGAGAGAGAGAGAGAGAGAGAGAGAGAGAGCACTCATGCAAGCACAAGAGTGCTTTCTTGTGTCCCTTCTTATAACCACACTAATCCTGTGGAATCAAGCCCCCACCCTTATGACTTCTTTTAATATTAATTACTTTCTTAGAGGCCCCATCTCCAAATAGAGACACCCTGGGGCTGAGGGCCTCAAATATGAATTTGATAGAGGACATAACCATTAGCAAAGAATAAACACATAGATTAATAAAACAGAATAGAGCTCAGAAACAGACTGGCAGACATATAGTCAGGTGAATTGCAACAAAGGCAATAATGGTAAAAGCATAGTTTTTTCCAACAAGTGGTGCCTGAACAATTGGACATCTAGACACAAATAATAATAATAATAATAACCTAGACATATCCTGACAAATTTCACAAAAATCAACTCAAAATACATCATAGATCTAATGCAAAATGCAAAAACCATACAACTTCTATAAGAAAGCATAAGAGAAAATCTACATAAATTTGAGTTTGATGATGAGTTTTAAAATTCAGCAGCAAAAGTATCATCAATGAAGGAAAATTAGCCAAGTTGGACGTTATTGAAATAAAAATCTTATGTTCTTTAAAAGACAGAGTTAACAGAATAAAAACAGAAGCTACAGACTAGTAGAAAACATCTGTAGTACACATATGTGATGCAGAACTTGTCTCTACAATATACATGACTTCCTAAAACTCAACAATAGAAAATAGTTGAAGATCTGTACAGACACTCCACCAAAGAAGATATACAGACGGCAAATAAGCATAGTAAAAGTCCTGGACGTCCTTTGTCATTAGAGATTTGTGTACTAAAATCTGAAACCACCATACACCTATTAGAATGTCTAAAATAAAAAAAAAAAAAGACTAATTGCTAGTGAAGATGTGGAGCAACAGAAACTCTCATTCACTGATGGTGGAAATGCAAAATGGTGCAGCCACTTTGGAAGACAGTTTGGAATTTTCTTAAAAAAACTGAGCATAGTCTTACGATAAGATTCAGCAATCCTACTCCTAGGTATTTACCCAACTGATTTGAAAACTTATGCCTACATGAAAATTTGTATGTGAATGTGTACAATAGCTTGTTTCATAATCACCAAAACTACAAGCATCCAAGATGTATTTCTTTTGGTGAATGGATAAAAACCATAGATTAAAAAACAGAATAGAGCCCAGAAATAGACCTGCACAATATATTCAGGTGATTTATAACAAAGCACTAATGCTGAAAGTATAGTCATTCCAACAAATGGTGCATGAAAAATTGGACATCTATACACAAACAATAATAATAATAATAACCTAGACAAATCTTTAGGTATTTCACAAAGATTAACTCAAACTACATCATAGACCTAATGCAAAATGCAAAAATTATACGACTTCTATAAGAAAACAAGAGAAAATTTACATAATTTTAAGTTTGGTAAAATGTTTGTAAATTCAACACCAAAAGTGAAAGTAACAATGAGCACACGTAGCACCGAGATGTAAATTTCTAGAACCATTTCCCATTAAAAGGAACCAGATCTCTGGAGAAATGGCTTAGTTTAGGACTGGGGCAGAGCATAAACCCAATAAGTCTAGAGCATCTTGTAGTCCTAGAAATGGAGGGCTGAAGAATATAATAAAGGACATCACAGTGTTGTATTCAGTCAAATCCAGACTATGGAAAACTGGAAAGAACACAAGATCCGTTTCTTTCCAACAACAAGAAAACGGGTCATGTGGAGCGGACCTACAGATGATGGAAGACCTAAAGGGTATGACCAAAAAATCACTATATAATACTATCTTTGGGTACTCATACAAAGAAACACAATTTTTATAAAGTGTAAGTCTACCAGATAAGTGTGTAAAACAGTTGAACATTTGATAATCATTTATCTTTTAGAAATGAAAATAATATTAGGTTTTGTTTAATACAAAGTCCCTATCTTTTAAAAATATCATATTAAATTATTTAGAGATGAAATCGTGTGATGTCTTAGATTTGCTCCACGTTACTCCAGCAGCTTAGATGCAGGTAGGTGAGTGTCTAACTGGAAACAGATTTGCCGTGTAGTTAAGGTTATTGATGCTGAGTGTCAGATACACTGGGTTCACTATATTAGTCTCTCTATTAATCTATATGTGTGAGGCTTTCCCTAATAAAACATTTTTATCATAAATATCACTCCACTAAAAGTTAAATCGTAAGTGAAACTGATCACTTTGTTGAAACAAATAAATAAGTCACCAAACTGATCCAAAAAGAAAACCTTAGTTAAACTATACAAACTGAAACTATACAAGCTTAAACTATTCAAAGCTCAAGCCACCCTCAAACGTTCCATATTAATCAGTTTTGGAGGCCGATTCTACTAAATGATCAGGGGAAACTAACCACCATCTTATCTCAGCTCTTCCAACGCACACAAAATATAGACAATTGTTCATTTCGTTTTCTCAGACGAGCCCTCTTGGATTCAAAAAACAGTGAGGACCACCTCCCACCCCTGATATAAAAAACACATCAAGCAAGCTCTGTTGCATAGCAGCAAATATCTTATGTAAATTAGTATAATATTAAATGAACAAACAGGCTCTGCCCAAGGAAAGAGAATATGATTCCACATTAGGAAAAAAAGTTTCATTGTAATTCTTTACATACAAACTAGAGTAGAAAAAAATTCGATTGTGTCAATTGGTACAGAAAAGCTTTTGAAAGAAATTCTATGAGTTCGTGGTAAAATATTTAGTTACCCTATATTGAAAGATAACTTCTATTTCCTAAAATCAACAGCAAACATACTTAAAGTGAAATGTTCAAAGAATTATTAATGTCAGGAATAAGAAGTAGATGTAGGCTATTATCTCTGTGTTTTAAATCATCATTGAGACACAAAGGCAGAGCTATAAGTATTAAAATAAATAAGCTGTGTGAAATTGGAAAAATACATAATGTTTAGTGATGATACCAGTATCAGTCTTGAAAATTCAAAGGAATAGGCAAGTGGAATATTCAGGTGAATGGGCTTTCAGAAAGAGGTGTGTAACAGATTACCATAGCAAAATCAAAATCTTTGACATGTGAAAGCAATACTTAATTAGAACAAATAATAGAAAATATGCCATTTGCAATAGTAACAAAATCCAATAATTACCTGCAAAGAATCCTAACAAAAATGTATAATGTCTTTCTAGAGGCAACTATCAAAGTATACTGATAGATTCAGGTTAAAAGGGTCTGAAATAAAGAGGACCATAACCTATTCATTGATGGGAAACAGAACATTGCAAAAATGTCAATTATACTTAAATTATTTACAGTTTAGTGCCTTACCTGTAGCCGCCAAAATTATAATCAAATTTGGGCTGCTATTCTCTGCTTCCCAAATCAACCCTGGAAAATTATAGAAGGGAAAAGAAAGAGAAAAAAAAAAAAACAATATCAGCAAAAAAATCTAAACAACAAAATAGAGAAAGCCCTGGGTAAGACTGAAGACTATGTTGAACTGATACTTGTGTTTGGGACAGTGTTGGTTGGAAGAGGGTCAGCAGCAGAGATGTAGGAGAGGTCTGTAACCTGCCTATACGGCAGATGACTGAACGAATAGACTGAACATTTTTAAATTTCCACCTCACTTCATTGCACAATCTGAAGCACCACCTCAAAACACAATGCCAGTAGCCCCAGAGTAATACCAGGACACCAGGAAAACTGTGTTGGTTAAGGCAATATGGCTCCGGAGTTCTGCTAATAACAGTGTGTAACCAACATAGTGGGAAAGGATTTGCGTTTTAAAAAATTGTTTCAACAGAATATAAAGAATGGAACAGAAGCAGAATAGAATGTCAGAGTAAATCATGCATACTAAGGGTAGGTATTCTTTCACATAAATAAATACATATATTGCTACCTACATATGTACTTGGAAAATACATAAAACATATTTCTTTGATGGAGAGAATGAATCATTTAGGACAAAACGTTTGCAAAGTCTACCTCTGGCTGGGGAGGAACCCCTGTGAGAAGGTGTGTCTTCTCCCAGAGGTCATTACAATCACGGGTGCTGCAGCTCCCCAGGGACCATCTGGCCTTGGACCCGTAACCATGCTCTGCAAGGGGTACAGCTGGGCAAATGCTCAGAGGTGACAGAAACAGAGCATCTCCCACCCATCACTTCATCAAAGAGCCAGCAGCCAGGAGGAGGACTCTCCTGAGTGAGGACTGAGGGTCCAACTGCCCCCACAGAGAGGGGCCACAGAATCCAGCTCAGTCCCTTCTGTCAGCCCTGGAAGACCCTGGCAATGTTGTCACCCTGACCACATTTCTCAGAGTCAGAAACTTGGTCTGAGGGAAACAGACACCATAAACAGAGAACAGGGGCCCAAGCTCTGCCAGGCATCAATGTCAATAAGGAAGAAGATCACTACTATTCTTGCTGCCCTCTTTCTTCCACCTTGCCTAGTTCACAAGACAAAAGAGATAAAGCAAAAAGTTAGAAAGAAACAAAAGTAAGATAAATAGCCAGAC
>NW_016824229.1:120626-133310 GCF_001698545.2 Rhinopithecus bieti
CCCCTGACCCCCGTCCTCAGCTTCCCACCCCCCCCACACCCTGGCAGAATTCGGTTCTGCTCCTGCTTTCAACCCAGGGAATCCCTGGGTGACCAGATGTGATGCCACTGTCCTGTGCATTTGAGGTCAAGAGAGAAACAAGGGCCTCGCTCTTGGGGCAGTTGGAGATCAGCCAAGGGCAGTGGGCCCCGGCTCTGTGAGGAGGCAAGGTGAGATGCTGAGGGAGGACTGAGGAGTATCTCACTCCTGGTAGCAATCCCAAATAATCCAGTGCCACCTCTCCTGCTGCTAGCTCTGGACCATCCAGGGCAGGACTCCTTAGGCTGGGCAACCCCCAGTCCCCCACCACTTAAGCCGCAAGGGACTCTGGAGACAGAGCTTGGTATGACCAGGGCAGGACTGGTTAGGAGAGGACAGCTCCCAGGCTCTGCCAGGAAACAATGTCAGGAACCTAAGGGAGAGCTGAGGGTACCCCCACCCCAAACTCCATTCCCATCCCTACCTCCATCCCCCACCTACACCCCTATTCCCACACCCATCCCTACTGGCAACTCTATCCCACATCTCCCACCCGCTCCTGGCAGAATCCGGTTCTGCCCCTGATTTCAACCCAGGGAAGCCCTGGATGGCCGGATGTGATGCTGCTGACTTGTACATTGTGGGTCAGAGAGAATCAAAATCAAGGGCATGGTTCTGAGGATCCGATTGAGATCAGCAGAAGGGAATGGGTCCAGGCTCTGTGAGGAGGCAAGGTGAGACCATGAGGAAGGAATGAGGAGGCCCTCACCCAGATAGAGGACCCCAAATAATCCAGCACTGCCTCTGCTGCCAGCCCTGGACCACCCGGGGCAGACTTCTCAGGCTAGACCGTCTGCCCTCCCCACTGCCACTTAAGCCACAGGGGACTCTGGAGTCAGACTTTGGTGTGACCAGGGCAGGGCCGGTCAGGAGAGGTCAGGGTCCAGGCTCTGCCAGGCATCAAAGTCAGGATCCTGAGAGAGAATTGAAGGCCCCCACCCCAACCCCTATACCCATCTCTAACCCCATACCCACCCTACTTACATTCCCATCCCCATCCCTACACCCAACCCCATCTTTGCAGCATCTGTTTCTTTCTCTGCAGTCAACCCACAGAAGCCCCAGGAATGACAGACAGGCAGGCCGATCCTGACATCCACATCCAGGACTGAAGGAGGGAAGGGGCTTAGTATCATGAGCAGGACCTCAGGGGAGTCTCTGCTCCTCAGGAGGGCCCAAGCCCTGCTGGGAGTAGAGGGAGGCCTCAGAGGACGCAGGTCCTCAGGATAGGGGGTCCACTCCCCCCCGTCTGAGACTGAGGCACCTCCTCTTTCGTCCTTGGGTATCGGAGAGATGGAGACTCAGGTCAACAGAGGGTGGGGCCCAACCCTGCCAGGGTCAAGGAGAGGAAGAAGAGGGAGGACTCAGCGTACCTTGGAGTCCAGATCAATGGGGACCTTGGCCCTGGGAGGTCCAGTACACAGTGGCCACCTGTAGCCCATGCTTGCCGCACCTTCTGGGTGACAGAGAGGAGAGGGCTGTGGTCAGAGCAATGGTAACTCAGGTCAACAGAGGGAGTAGTCCCAGGATCCGCAGGCCCCAGTGTGTGCCCCATTCATGAAGATTGGGGATACCTCGGCTCAGAAAGAAGGGACCCCACAGAGTCTGACTATCTCCTGATTTTTGCTCAGAGGGGACCAGATCAGGGATGGCCCTATGTGCTAACCTCATTTGTGCCACAGGAAAGAAGTTGAGGAGCCCTCAGGGAGATGGGGTCTTGCAGTAAAGGGGAGCTATCTGCTCATCTCAGGGAGTTTCAGGTTGAAGAATGGCAGGCCCCATCAGGATGAAGAGTAACCCACAGGAGGCCGTAGGAACACTTACCCCAGAACATACCTGAACACCCCATGTGGGGGTGACAGGATGTGACTCCATCTCATTCCTGTTTTCAGATCTCAGGGAGGTGAGGAACTTGTTCTCAGAGGGTGACTCAGGTCAACACAGGGGCCACCATCTGGCCGATAGACAGAGTGGTCCCAGGATCTGTCAGTAGTTCTGGTGTGGATTCCAATGGATTTCAGCATCTCTTGCCGTCCTTCCCAGGAGGACCTGGGCACGGTGTGGCCAGATGTGAGTCTCCTTATGTCCTGTTCCCTATCAGGGATGTGAGCTCTTAATCTGAGTTTCTCAGGCCAGCAAAAGGGTTGGATCCAGGCCTTGCCAGGAGAAGGGTAAGGGCCCTGCATGAGCACAGAGGGGACCATCCACCACAAGAGGGTGGAGACCTCACAGATTCCAGCTTGCCCTCCTGTTAGCACTGGGGTCCTGAGGCTGTGCTTGCAGTCTGCACCCTGAGGGCCCATGCATTCCTCTTCCAGGAGCTTCGGGAAACAGACACTGAGGCCTTGGTCTGAGGCAGGGCCCTCCGGTCACAGAGCAGAGGAGATGCAGATGTCTAGTGCCAGCAATGAATGTTTGCCCTGAATGCACACTAATGGCTCCCACCGCCCCAGAACCCATGGGCCTCACCCTCTCTACCGTCAGTCCTGCAGAATCAGCCTCTGCTTGCTTGTGTACCCTGAGATGTCCTCTCACTTTTTCCTTCAGGTTCTCAGGGGAAAGGCTGACCAGGATCACCAGGAGGCTCCAGAGGATCTCCAGGAGGTCCCAGAGGATCCCCAGGAGGCCCTAGAGAAGCACCAAAGGAGAAGATCTGTAAGTAAACCTTTGTTAGAGTCTCCAAGGTTCAGTTCTCAGCTGAGGCTCTCACATGCTCCCTCTCTCTCCAGGCCAGTGGGTATCCATTGCCCAGCTCCTGCCCACACTCCTGCCCTGACCAGAGTCATCATGTCTCTTGAACAGAAGAGTCAGCACTGCAAGCCTGAGGAAGGCCTTGAGGTCCAAGAAGAGGCCCTGGGCCTGGTGAGTGCGCAGGCTGCCGCTACTGAAGAGCAGGAGGCTGCGTTCTCCTCCTCTCCTCTGATCCCAGGCACCCTGGGGAGGTGCCTGCTGCTGGGTCACCAGGTCCTCTCCAGAGTCCTCAGAGAGCCTCTGCCTTCCCTACTGCCATTGGTTTCACTCTATGGAGGTAATCCATTAAGGGCTCCAGCAACCAAGAAGAGGAGGGGCCAAGTACCTTTCCTGACCTGGAGTCCGTGTTCTGAGCAGCACTCAGTAAGAAGGTGACTGACTTGATTCATTTTCTGCTTCTCAAGTATTGAGTCAAGGAGCCAGTCACAAAGGCAGAAATGCTGGAGAGTGTCATCAAAAATTACAAGCACTACTTTCCTGTGATCTTCGGCAAAGCCTCCGAGTCCTTGCAGCTGGTCTTTGGTATTGATGTGAAGGAAGTGGAACCCACCAGCAACACCTACACCCTTGTCACCTGCCTGGGACTCCTATGATGGCCTGGTGGTTGATAATAATCAGATCATACCCAAGACGGGCCTCCTGATAATCGTCCTGGGCATGATCGCAATGGAGGGCAAATGCGTCCCTGAGGAGAAAATCTGGGAGGAGCTGAGTGTGATGAAGGCGTACGTTGGGAGGGAGCACAGTGTCTGTGGGAAGCCCAGGAAGCTGCTCACCCAAGATTTGGTGCAGGAAAACTACCTGGAGTACCGGCAGGTGCCCGGCAGTGATCCCGTATGCTATGAGATACTCTGGGGTCCAAGGGCGCTTGCTGAAACCAGCTACTTGAAAGTCCTGGAGCATGTGGTCAGGGTCAATGCAAGAGTTCGCATTTCCTACCCATCCCTGCGTGAAGCAGCTTTGAGAGAGGAGGGAGAGGGAGCCTGAACATGAGTTGCAACCAGGGTCAGTGGGAGGGGGGCTGGGCCAGTGCATCTTCCAGGGCTCCGTCCAGTAGTTTCCCCTGCCTTATGTGACATGAGGCCCATTCTTCACTCTTTGAAGAGAGCAGTCAGCATTCTTAGTAGTGGGCTTCTGTTCTATTGGGTGACTTTGAGATTTATCTTTGTTTCCTTTTGGAATTATTCAAATATTCCTTTTAATGGATGGTTGAATGAACTTCAGCATTCAAATTTGTGAATGACAGTAGTCACACACAGTGCTGTTTACATATTTTAGGAGTAAGAGTCTTGTTTTTTATTCAGATTGGGAAATGCATTCTATTTTGTGAATTGGGACATAGTAACAGCAGTGGAGTAAGTATTCATTTAGAAATGTAAATGAGTTAGCAGTAAAATTGACGAGGCAAAGAAATTTAAAAATATTTAATTCTTGCCTTATACTCAGTCTACTCTGTAAATTCTTTTTTTAAAAAATTGCATACCTGGATTTCCTTGGCCTTTGAGAATGTAAGATAAATTAAATCTGAATAAATAATTCTCCTTGTTCACTGGCTCATTTCATCTCTATGCACTGAGCATTTGCTCTGTGGAAGGCCCTGGGTTAATAGTGGGGATGCTAAGGTAAGCCAGACTCACCCCTACCCATAGGGTAGTAAAGTCTAGGAGCAGCAGTCATATAATTAAGGTGGCGAAATGCCATCTAAGATGTAGAAAAAAAGTAAGAGGGGGTGAGGGTGTGGTGCTCCAGGTGAGCGTGGTCCAGGTGTAAATGCCTTGTGTGGGGCCTTTTGGGCTTTGGGAAACTGCAGTTTCTTCGGAGGGAGCTGATTCTAATGAATTGGAGGGGTCCAGGGCCAGATTCCCAGAGGGTGTGAGAAAAGCTCATAATGGAAAACTGAACAGTTCTTTTATGATGGTGGATGAACAGAGAAGAGTGGAGTAGGAATGGAAAGTGTCTTGTGCTTTAGTCCCAGTGTTGTTGAACACAGTACAAGAGCTAGGTGATGAACACTTATCATCTGAAAACGTTTCCTGAGAGAGAAGCATAAATCTCCCTGGAAAGGAGACCCAGAAGCCACTGGCCAGGTACTTTTCTGCCTGACTGGGAGAACTACAGCTGACTCTATTAAAAATGAATTCTAGTTAGATTATCTCAAGTGCAGTTTGACCAGTTGTAAGCAAGGTGGTGACAAAATGAATGAAAATAGTTATTTGCATGGAAAAGCATCTGGGAGCGAGGGAAGGAGTTGGTCTCTGACTCAAAATCTAGGAGCTTTGAGCTGGGTCTGGCTGCAGAAAATTCCCGCATACCCAAATTTTGAAGTACATTTTCTAAGAGGTAACCACTTACTAGATTTTATGGATGGAACTTCATTTTTTTGTCTAGTTATTCCATGTCCTATTGAGCTGTATGTTCTCTGATAATTCTTGGAAAAGAAAGACAACAGCAAAATCCCAGAGTCCTAGGGCCTGGGGTCAAATAATATTGGAAATAACAGGCATCTGCCCCTCTTTAAACTTCTAATTTACACTAGCCCCTGAGCCAGGTGTTTCATCTACATTGCATACACTCCAACTGTCCTACTAGACAGGGCTTATCAAATCTGCTTACAGATGAAGAATCAAGGCTCACGGGGCTTGTGAATTGGAGCATAATAACGGTATTTCTTGGGTATTTCCCAGGATCACGTGGCCAGTAAGGAACAGGACTGGAACCAGACCCCTGGTCTGAATTCCTTTAGAGCCCACACAGCTCCCACTCCCCGAAGCCCGAGGCTGACCTCCTGACTGGTACTTCATTTCTCTTTTCAGCACTGCACCATGTCGCTCAGGTGACAAAAAAGAAGGTCCTTGAGCACAAGATACTAAAAGCAGACCCGGAGGTGACAATGAGAATCAAACACCATTTAGGACTGGTGTATGCTGGGTTCCTCAAGACCTGACTGCCCAGATGTGGTCATTTCTGTCTAGTCCCAGCACTTTCCAGAATTAAAGCACATTTCCCCTGGTCACTTCCATATTATTTGTCTGACTCTGGAACCTGGCCTGCTGAGCAGCTTGTCATTGGTCCCCACAGAACAGCCTAGAATCACCTGCTTTCTTCCTGACAGGGAGCATTTATTCTCCCTGTAGAAGTCCTCTGGTTGTCCCATCTGTCACTCAGGAAGCCATGTGATATCAACAACCATTTTGATACAAAAATTCACATGGGACAGTGACTTTTGGACATCTGGATACCACTCTGGTTATCTTTGACACAGTCTCCAAGTGTTTTCCTAAGGGGTTGAGTAGGGTCTCACTTGCCATATTATCTCTTAGTTCTTGGGATATCCCCCTGAAGTTGCACGAAGTTTGGAACCACCTTGATACTTGAAATCGGACTTTTACAGGGTGTTTTATTTGGAATTCACCTCTGAACACATGCACAGATGAATGGTCAAAAACCAAAGCTTCCCTCATGAATATTAGGTGAGGAAACACTTTGGAAATCCCAGTGGAACAAACGTCTACTTACTAAGGCTAAATTCCTAAATCTCTGGAGTCCCCCAGGAAGTGAAACTTAATTTCTTGGAATACATGCCAGCTCTCATGAAAAAGGAATAATTAAGCAGTCTTCTACTGCCTCTTGTCTGTTTAATTGCTCCACGGAAAAATACTGACTTTCAGTGTGCCTAGAGGCACCTGACAGGTGTTCAAGCATGTGCAGAGTAGCAGAAACTCACAAGTTATGATTTCGATCAGGAATCAAATGGAGGAAAAAATTCTCAGCCTACTTAGTGGGAGCTAAATGATAAGAACTTATGAAAACAGAGAAGGAAATAACAGACACTGGGGTCTACTTGAGTGGGGAGGGTGAGAGGAGGGAAAGAAGCAGAAAAGATAACTATTCTGTGCTGGGCTTAATACCTGGATGGCAAAATCTGTATAACAAATCTGTGTCACGTGTTTACTTATATAATAAACCTTCACACGTACCCCCAAACCTAAAATAAAAGTTAAAAAAATTAAGGGTATTGCAAAGATAAGCCTTCCTGCTGAGAATTTCAAGATTCTTGGACAGTTGTGATCCTATATTAGAAAGCATCTGTGACATACTAGATCCTTGAACAAGTTGGAAAACTTCAAGGCAAATTTGGCCTTCTTAGAAACTCCTCCTAGAAACGAGATGGATTGTGTAACACCAAATTATAATAGTTGCTTTTTATTGAGCACTTACTATGTAACAGTTTATGGGGGAAGCTATATTACTTACCCACATCTTGTCTTTCTCTCCTGTCTGGACACATGGGAACAGTAAAGTCCACTTGCAGTTAGGAAGAGTAGTGTGACAACCCCTTACCACTGAAACATGAGCAGAAGCATTGTTTGTCACATCCAGGAATGTGAGAGTGACTGTGCCACTTTCCGCTTTCTCCCTCCTTTCAATGGCAAGACTGGCAGCTTCATCTTGAGATGATGGAATCACAAAGTGGAAGTAGCATGGATCCCTGGGTCACGTGAGAGTGTAGAGCCCCTGGCAAACTGTATCACAACTTATGTATGCATAAAATAAACTTGTATCATGACAATCAAATTTCAGCATTTGTCTGATGCATCAGCTAGCAATTACTTTAACTACCATAGCTACCATTTCTGCTGTTAAGTATAAATATTTTGTATTTCAAAGGTAGTAGTTTGCATATTGTTATTGCAAAAATTATAGAAATTTATATAATTCACAATTTTCCCCTTTACAAAACTCCTCCACAGTTTATCCCCCTCCTTAGAGGTCACAACAATTAACAATCTGGTGTGTATTATTTTAAAACTGACTCTAGGCTATTAATTGACAGGTAAGCTATAACAATGTATTGCTTTTATTTAATACACAAGAGTGATAACGTACATATTGATCTGCCACTAGCCTTTGTCACTTCATAAAATGGATATGGGATCTTTCCACAACAGTGTATATATAGATCTCGCTTTTGAAACTAATTTCTATAATTCTAAAGTAGGCATGCACCATAATTAATTAAACTCTTTCTTCCTAATGGACACCAGTTGTTTCCCATTTGCTGTATGATGAATAGAATAGAATCAACATCTTTGAATATGAATTATTGGGCAAACATTAATGTTTTCTTATAAGAAATGTATTAACATGGATGTTGGGTGAAAATGAAAAGGGTATAAATAGTTTAACATTTTATAAATATTTCTGAAATTTCATTGCAAAATGCTGTACCAATTCACATTCTCATAAAATAAAAAATGATTTGAAATTATGAAATGTGGACAGGCGATTTCTCCTCTGCTTTCAGAAAGATTTGGTCAGAATGAACAGGAGCCTGGGAAGGAGAGCAGGCAGGAGACCCTCAGCCCGTGAGAGGCATTGGGAGGATCCAGGGGGAGAGCAATTGCCAGAGTCCATGAGAGAGACCACATGTGAAACCAGGACCACAGAGCTTCAGGCAGGCTGGCACTCAGCACTCTGAAACCAGAGTTCAGCCTGGTAGGGGCAGGGACCTGAGGGAGAGAAGGGGGAAGGTAGGAGGGAGAAGAGGACAATGAACAAGAATAGGTTTGGGAAATCCAGGGACCATCATTCCCAGCTGGAAGGGGCCACGTGATCTGAATGGGCAGGCTTGTTGGCTGAATGCACCAGTGGGGTGCGGGACACTGCACCCTCCCTCAGAATAACCTTCCTTCTGTCAGGAAGAGTATGGCTGGCTCCCTGCATCATTCTAGGTGAGCTCCCTCTCTTGACCACTCCAATGTTCTTCTGCATCCTTGCCAGCGTCCCAGGGCTGAGTGCTGTCTTCATGACTACTGTGGACTGGTGTTTTATCCCTGTGGACCCTCCATAGAGACTGGGCTATATGAGTGGGTTACTGACTGATGACCAACAGCCAAGATGGGCCAGGAACACCATGGACTCCAGTGGCTTCTAAGATCTTGGCACACAAGGGGGCAGATGTCTTGGGACTGTGATCGCTGCCCTATGTTTCAACCATATACTGTCTAGGGTAGAGGGCTGGTCCAAGGTCTGGACACAGGAAGGTTGGATGGAACCCCCGTGGAAATGGCACCCTTCATTGTTAAGCTGACACGGACGTGTGGGGTCCAATGCAGGAAGTATCATGCACCATCCTGTTGGGAGCGTCCTCATCTCCACGTCGGTGTTTGGCCCTGGGGAGGAGGTGTCCACAGTGACACCTCAGCTGTAATTTCCATGAGAACTGTGAACTCAAGTGAGTACAGGTAAGGGAACTGTGGGTTTCTTCATGGAGGCAGGAGGCCCAGGTGGGGCAGAATCCAATATTTGAATCAGTGAATTCCCATGCCTAGTAATTTCATTCATTCATTAGTTCATGCATGCGTTCATTTATCCGGCAAATATTTATTGAACATA
Organism: Rhinopithecus bieti; assembly: GCF_001698545.2. Taxonomy (NCBI): domain Eukaryota; kingdom Metazoa; phylum Chordata; class Mammalia; order Primates; family Cercopithecidae; genus Rhinopithecus; species Rhinopithecus bieti. Next base: position 129,852 of record NW_016824229.1, read on the forward strand.
TGCTGAGGGCATACTAACTACAAAACAAAAGAAAGTGGCTAGGCCCTTAATTTGTTCTGTGAAGGGTGTGGGGCAGATGGTGAGGTGGAAGGACATGAGCATTTTAGGAAGTGAGGGACTGGGAACTGATGGAGAGAATCTCTATTGATCTGATTTCTAGATGATGCTGTGCCCTTAGTTGAGAGTGACAGTGGAGGAGGAAAAGTTGGTGATGATTTGATGAGGAAGAGTGTGGAGGATGAGGTCTGTGTGTATTATGTAGTCGGATAGGTGCTGTAGCCTGTCCATGTGGAGCTGTCGCATGAGCAGTAGGAAAATGGATCTGTCTATCTGGATAGGTGTCAGGGCTGGACATTAGGTTTGGCTGCATCAGTAGAAGTATTTTGAGGCTATGGGTCAAGGTAAAATCAAGTGATTATTGTGTAGATACTGGCTTACATGCTACACGATGCCATTCTGTCTCTTGAAAACACATTTATTTAGTAATTAAAATTACACTAAGCTTAATGAAGAAAGGAAGTGTATAGGAGGCTTGAAAGGGAGGAAGACCACTTCCAAAAATCCAAATAAAGAGTGTTTCCTATATATGTGTGTATACATTTGTGTATATATATATTTTTGTATATATACATATATACAAAGATATATGTATATCTTTACGTATACATGTATGTATATGTACAAATATATGTATATATTTATGTATATAAACATGTATATTTGTATAAACAAATATATATGTGTAAATACATTTGTGTGAAGATATATAGTTGCATATATATTTGAGGTGGCTCGTGTTGTATATAGATTTATATATCATCCATTTTCAGTGTCGTCTCTGTTACATCATGCTACTTTTAGTGCTCTTGGCATCTGTTGTCCAAGATTAAGTATATAACTACTAATACCCAGACACTTATCTCCTCTAACGTAGTGTGCTGTTTTTGGCAGCTGGCTGCTCTATAGTAACTAAATGAAGATTATGACAAACAGAGCAAGGGGAAATAAGCAATCCCAGGTCACAGTACCTGGGGGTCAGTACTTCATGATGCATTCTGTATCTGGTTGGTGGAAAGTGGTTTTCAAAATTTTAGATGTGGAAACTCTTATTCCAATGGAAACCTTCCATAAAACTCCAGTCCATGAACATGGGAAGACAGAGCAGTGTGGATGAAGTGAGGACTCTAATCCCATAGCCCTGTCCACCCAGCACCTTTTCTTCCCTCAGAGTATTGGGCCACCCTGACACCCCTGAGTACTACTGGGGCAGCTCTGTGCAAAATGCCCTTCCTCAGACATGGACTTTCTCATGCCCTCCAACAGGCATCTGTCTGTGTGGATGTCATTTTCTCTACTGCACAGAATCTCAACTTTGTTGCCAGGCACTGCCAAAAACTTGTGACCTTCCAAACTCTCCATTCTCTGTATATGCTACAATTCCATTTCTGATTTCCCAAGCTCCTCACTGTCTCCCCACACCCCATGCACTGACCTAAACACATATGGACACACATTGTCCTCCTGCTCACCTGTGTATTCTTTATTCTCAGCATGGAACTCACTCCCCTCTCTCCAACTCACCGTTCCCCTTTGGAATTTGCATAGGCTCTTCATTCCTGTTGACCCCAATCCCTGTCTTCACCTTCATTCCTAGCCCTGCTTCAAACTCTCTGGGAAAGGGGTCCCTAGTACTGCCTTTACCTTGTTACCTATCAGCACCAAATAACATGATAGGCATTTTCACTTTTTTTGAAAGTATTCTTAGATCACATGAAAGCACCCTGAGCAAAAAAGGAGAGCTTGGTACATTTTCTTTTGTATGTTGCCTCTGCTCCCCAATACAGTACACAATCCCCTTGACTGATATTCAGATTGCCTAATCTCAACTAAAATCTATTAAAGAGGTATAGCTCAATTCCCTTTCAGGACAAAATGTGAAGTGATGCCTATGAGTTCCTTATTTAGCAGAGAAGGGTAATTTGGGTACGGAGTTCACAGCATCCCCTCCAGTCACACTGCATTCACACTTTAAATGAAGAGTGGCACTTAAATGTCTGGCATATGTAGGCCCACCTGGTTACGGTGCTAGGGCCTTGAGTACAAAAAGGAAGACAGCTGGCCATACCCATTGGAATTCAGAGTAGTCAAACACATGAAAACCAACCGTTTATTTCCATTTCTCCCCTCTTAGCCTTTTGTCTACTATTGGCACACATTTTATTCCTACATATGTTATATACTTCATCATACAGTATCATTATTTTTACTTTAAATAGTCAACTATTTCTTAAAGATGTGTACATAATATGGAGATTATATTTACCCATGATGTTGCAATTCCTGATGCAATTCGTTCTTTTATTTAGATCCAGATTATCTGGTATCATTTTTCAGTCTGCCTGGAAGACTTCCTTTAACATTTCTTTTAAACATCTTTTAATGTTTCTTGTAGTGCCTATCTGGTGGTGATTAATTATTTAAGGTTTTTCATTTCAGAAAAGCCTTTCTTTCACCTGTTTTGCTAGATATTTTCACAGTGTATAGATTTCTAGGTTAACAGTTTTGTTTTTGTTTCACTACTTTAAAGATGTTACTCCACACTCATCTTGGTTTAATTGTTTTTTATTTCTATTTTTGAATTTAATATTTGTTTTCTAAAATTTTTAATTATTTTTGTAGAGATGGAGTCCTGTTCTGCTGCCTATGCTGGTCTTGAACTCCTGACCTGAAGTGATCTTCCTACTTCAGCTTCCGAAATGGCTGATATTATAGGAACGAGCCACTGTGTCCAATTGGTTTCATTGTTTTTGACAAGAAATCTACTCTTATCCTTATTTTTGTTCCTCTGCAGCTAAAGTGTCTTTTTTCTCTTGATACTGTTAAGATTTTCTCTTTATCATTGGTTTTAAGTAATTGAAATTTCAAGAGACTTGGTATAGTTTTTTTCCATATTTCTTGTTCTTGAAATTTTTTTAGCTTTTGGATTTGTGGGTTTAGAGTTTTCATCAAAATTGAAGCTTTTCATGCATTATTTTACCAAAAATTTTTTTCTGTTCCCTCATTTTTCTGTGCTTTAGTCTCCATATATATGTACATTAGGCCACTTGAAATTGCCCCACAACTCACTAATGCTCTATTCATTTTTTTCATTTATTTTTCTCTCTATCTGTTTCATTCTGGAAAGTTTTACTGCTATATCTTCAAATTCATCAATCCTTTCTTCTTACATGTCCAATCTACCATTAATCCAAATCAGTGTATTTTTTTCAAATCGTACATTGCAGCTTCCACATTTCAAAGTTTATTTAGGGTCTTTTTTATATCTTCTACATTAATATGTTTAACGTTTTCTCTTATTTTTTGGACATATGAATTATATATACATATAATCAATATATAGTTATATATAATATATAAAATTATATATAATTATAATTATATTATATATATTACTCTTTT
>NW_016824229.1:134432-143466 GCF_001698545.2 Rhinopithecus bieti
ATGCGTGGTCATCCAACCTATCTCAGACTTTCAAATACAATTGCTCACAGGTAATAATCTATCTTGTTTTTAAAATATTTTCTCTAGAAAAAGTAATAACTTTTATTTTTAAAAGGAAAATTATATTTATATTTAAGCCATATTCCCAATGACATGATTGAATTCAATATTTATAGGAAGGACTGTATGCAGGTAATAGTGGCAGAAGGAATTGTTGTAATAACTTTCATTTTTATAATGTTGTTTATGTCTTTTGTCAAAAGTTTGTCTGTTTATATGTCTCTTGTAACAACTTATGATAATGTTTTAAAAAATGCATCTCTCAGTCATTAATGTCGGTAATTGCTAGTCACTATTGAATATGTACTTTTTAAAGCACTGACATTCATAAAAAGGATGCAATATTTTCATAACAATAATCTGTGTTTTCTTTAATGTCTTTGAAACACATCACTTCTTATGTTTATATGTTTATCTTTCTCACACAAAAGACATGGCATGAAAAGAACAGTAATTCACCATTTTGTAACAAAGGCCAAAATTGACAAATGGGATCTAGTTAAACCAAAGGGCTTCTGCACAGCAAAAAAAACAAAACAAAACAAACAAACAAACAAACAAAAAAACTATCATGAGAGTAAACAGACGACCTACAGAATGGGAGAACAGTTTTACAGTCTATCCACCTGACAAAGGTCCACTATACAGAGACTACAAGGAACTTAAACAAATTTACAAGAAAAAAAAAGAACAATCCCATTAAAAAGTGGGCAAAGTAGACCTGGCTCAGTGGCTCACGCCTGTAATCCCAGCATTTTGGGAGGCCGAGGCGGGTGGATCATGAGGTCAGGAGATCAAGACCATTCCAGCTAACACAGTGAAACCCCATCTCTACTAAAAACATACACAAAAAAACTAGCTGGGCGAGGTGGCGGGCGCCTGTAGTCCCAGCTACTCAGGAGGCTGAGGCAGGAGAACGGCGTAACCCGGGAGGCGGAGCTTGCAGTGAGCCGAGATTGCCCACTCCAGCCTGGGCGACAGAGCAAGACTCCGTCTCAAAAAAAAAACAAACAAACAAACAAAAAAAAAGCGGGAGAGGGCAAAGTACATGAACAGAGATTTCTGAAAAGAAGATACTCGTGTGGCCAACAAACATTTTTAAAAACTCACCATCACAGATCGTTAGAGAAATGCAGATCAAAACCACACTGAGATACCATCTCACACCAGTCGGAACTGCTACTATTAAAAAGTCAAGAAACAACAGATACTGGCGAGGTTGCAGAGAAAAAGGAACACTTTTACAGTGTTGGTGGGAGTGTAAATTAGTTCAATCATTGTGGAAGACAGTATGGCAATTCCTTGCAATCCTATCACTGGGTATATACCCAACGAAATATAAATCATTATATTATAAAGATACATGCGTACGTGTGTTCATTGCAGCAATATTCACAATATTGCTGCGACATGGAATCAGCACAAATGCCCATCAGTGAGAAACTGGATAAAGAAAATGTGGTACATATACACCATGGAATATTATGCAGCCGTAAAAAGAACAAGATCGTGTCCTTTGCAGGGACATGGATGGAGCTGGAAGCCGTTATCCTCAGCAAACTAAGGCGGGAACAGAAAACCAAACACCACGTGGTTTCACTTATAAGTGGGAGCTGAACGATGAAAACATATGGACACATGGGGGAACAACACACACTGTGGCCTGTTGGGGGAGGGGGGGGAGAGTATCAGGAAGAATAGCCAATGGATGCTGGGTTTAATACCTAGGTGATGGGTTGATCAGTGTAGCAAAACATCATGGCACACATCTACCTATTTAATAAACCTGCACATGCTGCAAATGCACCCCAGAACTTAAAATAAATGTTTAAGAAAAAAAGGGTTTTTTCTCCTGTATTTTATTTTCAAACTGCTTATAGTTTTTCATTTATCTTTTAGATATATTATCTCTTTGTATAAAATATGAGGTTTAGGTAGAGATTCATTGTTTAACATATGGTTGTCTAATTGTTCTAATAAAATTCGATGAAAGAACCAACATTTCTCAATTGAATTTTCTTAGTTCTTTGTAAAGACTCCATGGACTATATTTGTGTGGTTCTATTTCTGAGTTCTCTATTCAGTTCCCTTGATCTATACGTTTACCCCTTACCCAATATCACACTGTATTGATTACTATAGTCTTAGAGTTAATTTGAAAATTTGGTAGTATGAGGCCAAGCATGGTAGCTCCAGCCTGTAATCCCAATGCTGTGGGAGGCTGAGGCTGGCAGATCACCTGAGGTCATGAGTTCGAGACCAGCCTGGCCAACATGACGAAAGCCCGCCTCTACTAAAAATACAGAAGTTAGCCTGGCATGGTGTCGGGAGCCTGTAATCTCAGCTATTTGAGAGGCTGGGGCACAAGATTCGCTTGAACCTGGGAGGCAGAAGTTGTAGTGAGCTGAGATCAGGCCACTGCACTCCAGCCTGGGCGACAGAGTGAGACTCCATTAAAAGAGAGAGGAGAGAGAAGAGAGAGAGAGGAGAGAGAGAGAGAAAAGAAGATGTAGTATGATTCTTCCAGCTTTATTCTGCCTTCCAGATTATGGTTAACAATTCTAGTTCTTTAACTTCCTACAAATTTGGGGGGGTGGAAGGTTGGTCTTTTTGTTTGTTGTTTTGTTTTTTTGAGACCGAGTCTCCCTCTGTTGGCCCAGGCTGGGAGTGACGCACCTCTTCGGCTCACTGCAATCTCAGCTCTCACTTTGGGCATCCCAAAGTGCTGGAATTAAAGATGTGAGCCACATGGTGCCGGGCCCAAATTTTTTGATCAGTTTGTCTATATATACAAAAATTCCTGCTGGAATTTTATTTGACATTGCTTTGAACCTACATGTCAATTTAGTGAGAATGACCTCTTGATCATATTGAATCTTTAAGTCCATGAACAAAGTGTCCCTCTCTATTTATTTAGGTGCTCTATGATTTCTTTCATCAGCATTTTGTAGTTTTGTAGTTTTCAGCATATAGACCCTATACATGTTTTATTTGATTTATATCTAAATATTTCTTTTGTTCAGTGTCAGTGAAATGGTATTATAATTTTGATTTCCACATTTTGTTATATTGATATATGACTTATTTTTGTTCATTGACCTTGTGTCCTGACACTTTGTTATACTCATTTATTAGTTGTAGAATTTTTTTTGGAATTTTCTTGGGATTTTATACATAGACAATTATGCCTCTGAGAATAGAGATGATGTTATATATTTTATTCAAGTCTCCTTGCTGTATTTATTTGTATATATTCTTTTTGCTTTATTCCACTGGTAGTAATTCTGCTAAAATCATCAATAGAAGTGTTGAGAATGAACATCGTTGTCTAATTCTTGATCTTAAACAGAAGACATTCAGTCTTTTACTATAAAGTTGGACATTAGCTGTAGTTTTTTTGTATATGCTCTTTATGAGGTTAGGTTCTTATTCAATTTATTTCTCATTTTCTGAGGGTTTTTTTTTTTCACAAACAGAAGCTGCATATTGTCAAATAGATTTTTTTTTTTCCTTCAGCTGATATGGTCATCAAATTAGTCTGTTAGTGTGGTGGTTTACATTGTGGTTCACATTGTTTCAGTTGTGAAGTATCGAATTAGCATTGCATTCCTTAAATAAACCTTGCTTGTTCATGGTGCATTATCTTTTTTTATATATTTGTTATATTGCGTTTGCTGGTATTTGGGTGGAGGGGATTATGTCATCATTATATGTTCTCAAAATGTGTTAGTCTATAGTTTTCCTTTTTGTGTACTGTCTTGCCTTATTTTCATATAAGGGTAATCTTAACCTTGTAAAATTAGTTGGGATACATTCTTTCCTCTTCTATTTTCTGGAATAGATTTTGTAGAATTGGTGTTAATTTCATTTAAACATTTGGGAGAGATTGCCAGGGAACCATCTGAATCATAGGTTTCTTTTTCAAAGAAATTTAAACTATGGCATCAATTTCCTCATTAGTTTTACTTTTTTTTGATATTTTCATTTTCTCTAGGGTGAGTTTTGGTAGTGTTTGATTTTGAGGAATTATTCAATTTCATCTAAGTTCTTGAATTTAAGTAAATAAATTTGATTTTATTATTCCCTTTTTATCCTCCTATTTTCACAATATGTGTAATGATATCTCCTGTTTAATTCCTGATATTTGTAATTTGTGTCTTCTTCTTTTTTTCTTTTATTTTGTCTGTCTAGAGCTTTTGAATTTTATTGTTTCTTTCAAATAGCCAGCTTTGGGGTTCCTTGATTTTCTCTATTTTCACATTTCATTTCATTTGTTTCTGCTGTTACCTTTTCTTTCTTCTGTCTGCTTTGGGTTATTTTTTTCTGTTTTCTTTTTTCCTTAATTAAGATGTAAGGCTTAGACTATTGCATTGAGAGCTGTATTATTTCTTAATCTAAGCATTAAATGCTCTAATTTTCCCTTGAAACACCACTGCAGTTGCATCCTCCAAGTTTTAATATGCTGCATTTGCAATTTCATTGAGTTCAGTACTTTTTTTATTCCCTTGTGATGTTCTCTTAGACCCACTGTTTAGGTCATTGATTTAAGAGGCTTTGTTTAAAAGAGTGCTGTTTAACATCCAAATGTTTAGAGATTTTCCTTTTGTTTTGTTATTATTTTATTTCTAATTTGATTACAGTAGGTTCAGAGACTATACTCTGTATGATTTGAATTTTTGATAATTTCTTGATGTTCGTTTTATGACCTAGAATATACGTTGGTGAATGTTCCATATGTACTTGAAAAGTATATGTATTTTGCTGCTGTTAGGTGCAATGATATTTGGATCTATAGTGTTTGTAAACCACCCAAGGCCTTGTGACTCAAACCTAGACAGTGGTTTACCAATAGAACAGTTCTCCAAGCCTTTGTTATCTTATTTATAGTAGGATTTTTGCATGAGCACGTCAGGTTGAGCCCAGTACTTGATACAAAACCTGAGAGGATCCCTTTCTCATATTTCCTCTTCTCCATGATCTCTACCACACTTTCTGTCACCCAGGGGACCCTCTTTCTTGCCTTTTTGCTAGAAAGTAGACTAGTCACTCTGATTTCCCCTTGCCTTGAATGGATCTGCCTCGACGACCAAGTGACAGGACAATATAGAGAGGAAAAATACCAAGGAGGACTCCTCTCATTCATAGACCAATGTTCTTTTGTCAGAGAGAAGAGATTTTCTTCCTCAGAGTTTTAGGTGCCTTCACAACTTTTGCTGATGCTGTCACCATTAAGTTACAGCTTCAGGACTGGAGCTTGCCTGAGTACACAGCTAGCAAAATAACAATACCGTTTGGACAACTCTCTGTGTCCTGTAGAGGCCCCATTTTCTATTCCTTGGACTAAAAATAGAGGCATTTTCTTGGCACTCTTTCTGTCCACAATTTGCATGCAATTGTTGAATTTGTGCTGCATTTGAGTCCAGGCTGGGAGATATAGGAGGCAAAAATAGCACAAGAAATTCATCACCCATATTGATTTCTTTTCTTTTCTTTTCTTTTTTTTTTTTTTTGAGACAGAGTCCTGCTCTGTTACCCAGGCTGGAGTGCAGTGATATGATCACAGCTCACTGCAGCCTAGACTTCCTGGGCTCAAAGGATCCTTCTACCTCAGCCTTCCGAGTAGCTGGTACCACAGGCATGCACCACCATGTCATGCTAATATATATATAATCAAGATGAGATTTCACCACTTTGCCCAGGCTGGTCTCAAACTCCTGGGCTCTAGCAATCTGACCACTTCCACCTCCCAAAAATGCTAGGATTACAGGCATGAGCCACCACACCTGGCCACATTGATCTTACTTTGAGTTCTGATTCCCTTCCTCAATCTTCCTGCTTCCATTTAATTTTTTCAATAAATGTTTTATTTGTAAGCTTTTTATATTTACAGAAAAGTTGTGAAGAGAGTAGAGTTCCTATATACTTCACACAAGTTTTCCTTATTATTAATATTTTATATTGTGATGACACATTTATCACAAATAGCAAACCGATTTTATCTTAGTTTTTAACCTAATTTTTTTTTTTCTGTTTCAAGATCGCATGCGTGACATCACATTACATTTAGTTATCATGTCTCTATAGTATCCTCCTTTGGTTGTGACAGTTTCTGCAAATTTTCCTCTTTTTAAAAATTACCTTACAGTTTTGAGGAGTACTAGTCAGATCTTTTTTATACTGTTCCTGAATTAGAATTCATTCTTCTGCCTATGGATATCCAGTTTTCCCAGGACCATTTATTGAAGAGACTGTCTTTTCCCTAATATATGCTGTTGGCATCTTGGTTGCCTTAGTTGAAGGTGAGTTTACTGTAGATGTATGGGTTTGTTGCTGGGTTCTTTATTCTGTTCCGTTGGTCTATGTGTCTGTTTTTATGCCAGTAACATGGTATTTTGTTTACTATAGCTATGTAGTATAGTTTAATGTCAGGTAATGTGATTTCTCCAGTTTTGCTCACTTTGCTTAGGATAGCTTTGGCTATTCTGGGTCTTTTGTGGTTCCATGTAAATTTTTTCAGTTATTTTTTCTATTTCTGTGAAGAATGCCATTGGTATTTTAATAGAGATTGCAGTGAATCTGTGGATTGCTTTGGGTAGAATGGCCAGTTTAAGCATATTTTTTCTTCTAATCCATGAGCATCAAATACATTTCCATTTTTTTGTGTCCCCTTCAATTTTCTGCATGAATGTTTTATGGTTTTCATTGTAGAGATATTTCACTTCCTTGGTTAATTCTTATGTATTTAATTTTATTTGTAGCTATTGTAAATGGGTTACTTTTTATTTCTTTTTCAGATCATTTACTGTTGACATATAGAAGGTTTTCATTGTAGAGATATTTCACTTCCTTGGTTAATTCTTATGTATTTAATTTTATTTGTAGCTATTGTAAATGGGTTACTTTTATTTCTTTTCAGATCATTTACTGTTGACATATAGAAATGCTACTGATTTTTGTATGTTGATTTTGTGTCCTGCAACTTTACCGAATTCATCACTTTTAATAGTTTGTTTGTGGAGTCTTTCTGTTTTTCCAAATATAAAATTATATCATCAGCAGACAAGGATAATTTGACCTATTTCTTTCGAATTTGGATGCCTTTTATTTTTGTTCTCTTGTCTGATTGTTCTAGCTAGGACTTCCAGTACTATGTTGAATGCGAACATTCTTGTCATGTTCCAGATCTTACAGGAAGGGCTTCCAGTTGTTCCCCATTCAGTGTGATAGTTTTTGCTGAATTTTTTTTAAAAAGTCAAGCTAAATAGGTTACATATCATATGAGAATCTGTTGTAATTCTTATCTTTGTTTCTCTATATGTGTTTTTTTTCTTCTTATTGTCCTGGAGATTTGATATTTATCTGATTTTTTTCAGTTGGAGTTTTAGCTATTCTTTTTTCTCCTGTTTAGTGTTCCTTGAGCTAAGTGGATGTTTGGATTTTTGTCTTTCATTAATTTTGGAAAATTCTTGGCCATCATCTTTTCAAATATATCTTCGACACTTGAACTCTTTTTCTCTCTTCTCTTAGAGCTCCAATGACGTGTACTCTAGACAATTATTGTCCTATCATTCTTGAATGCCCCGTTGTGTTTTATTCACTTCTTTCTTTTTGTGTTTTATTTTGAATAATTTCTGTTGATGTCTCCAGTTTATTCTGTCTTTCTTCTATGGTGTTTAGTCTGTCGATGATCCTATTGATACATACTGGGTTTAATTCTGGAATTTCAATTTCATTCTTTCTTATAGTTTACATTTTTTTCTGAGGAAGTTGCCAATCTCTTCATGTATAATATTAAACTTTCCCAGCAGATTCTTTAACATATTAATTGTAGTTATTTTAAAGTTTCTTTCTTATATAACCGACATCTAGGTCATCTTTGAGTCCAGTTCTGTTCATTGCTTTTCGTCATAGGAATGGTTTTATTTTCTTGACTTTTTATGGTTTTGTAATTTTTTATTAATGCCAGACATCATTTGTAGAAGAACAGTACAGGTAAGTAGGTAACTAGCATTTATGTCTAGAAATTGACATCTGCTTCTTCTTCTGGATATCAGTGTGTTAGTCAATTTATTCGGTATGGTAGGTTACTTAGATTTCGATTTTGTTGTTGCTATCAGCTTCAAAATCTTCCACTATCAAACTGTTTTTATTTGTGTGTACTATGAAGACGGTGACACTGTAGAGATTTCCTCAGTGTTCCTGCTCCTTTCTCAGCTTTTAGCAATCTTAATACATCTGTGTCACAATGGGGCTATCAATCTTCATTCTCCTCCACACACCCCCACTCCCTAGTGGTAGACTACTGCCGCTCTTTATTTCATGTTGACCTTGTGGTGGGAGCAGCTGGGGTCCTTGGTTCTTTTGGTGCAGCCTCAGTCTTATTCAGAACCTGTATGTCTAGTTCTTTGAGGTGAGGTCTCCTTAGCATTTCTTTGTCTCTCTCTCGGCGGTTAAACTTTGCCCTGTATCTTTGGAAGGTCTTAAACAGAAGAAAGTATCTGCTCTTGCCCCATTCACACTGATAACAGAACTCTGCTTTGTATTGATGCAGGGTACAGGCCCAGAAGTTTGTCTGCCCCTTCCCCATGGGCGGATGACTATTGCTTTCACCCTTCCCTCAGAAGCTATAGATCTTTGCATCATGTTTGAAGGTAGAAAAAAAGGTTTTCTACCACCCACCCCACCCACCTCCAGACACATAGATTTTGCCTTTGGCCCTCCCCTAGAGTTCCTAGAATTGAGATGGTTTGCTGCTCCTTCATGAAGGGCCTCTCTCAATCTCCTACCAACGGGCCAGTTATTTTTACTTGTGCGCAGTGGAAGTAAAGAAGAGACTTAAAGTGAGTAAGAACTATTCTATATCAGGGTTTCCAAGTTAGTCTAAACTGAGGTGATAAGCCACACTTGGGCTTTAGAAATTCATTAAAAGTTTAACTGATTTCTTTCTTTTTTATTATTATTATTATACTCTAAG
>NW_016824229.1:144264-160417 GCF_001698545.2 Rhinopithecus bieti
AATCATGTCATCTGCAAACAGGGACAATTTGACTTCTTCTTTTCCTAACTGGATACCCTTGATTTCTTTCTCTTGCCTGATTGCCCTAGCCAGAACTTCCAACACTATGTTGAATAGGAGTGGTGAGAGAGGGCATCCCTGTCTTGTGCCAGTTTTCAAAGGGAATTTTTCCAGTTTTTGCCCATTCAGTATGATATTAGCTGTGGGTTTGTCATAAGTAGCTCTTATTATTTTGAAAACTGATTTCTTATTACTTGCTTCTATGATGCCTATTACTACTGTTTTCCACCAAAATTTAGAGTTTATGGGTCCTGTCTCTCCTTGGAGGGATCATCATCCTTTGGAATTTAATTCCTTTGATTGCCTTGCAAACCCAACTTCCTGAATGGTTCAGTAACAGTTCTGATTTGATAGAATATATGGAGGCTTCTTATTGTTAGGATGGGTGTGATGTTCTCTTGTGACTTTCTACCTCTTCAAAGAAAGCAGTGTCTAGGATTACCTAGATGTTAACCTTTATACACACGAAATCATAATGTATGCACTCTTTTTCTGTTCTAGCTACTTTTTTGAACATTATATTTGTGAGATTCATTCATGTTGCTAATGTAATTCCAGTTTTTAAATTTTTCACTGGTGTACTGAAGCCCATTTTATGACTATACCACAAATAATGTATCTCTCCTACTGTTTATAGACATATAGCTTATTTCAAATGTGGAGTTATTCCAAATAATGCTACTATGAGCATTCTTGTAGATGTATTTTGGTAAACATATGAAAAAATAACTCTTTGGTATATGCCTAGGATAGCAATTGATGGCTTTATATATGTATTATATATATGTATATATAATACATATACATATATATGCACACATATATATTTCAGATGTAGTAGATGATGTCACATCATTTTCCAAAGAGGTTATAATAATTTCTATTTTATAAGTCTCATACATAGAAGAGTTCTTACTCACTTGAAGTCTCTTCTTCTTTGACTTCCACTGTGCACAAATAAGAATGACTGGATGAATGACAGGAGTCTGAGAGAGGCCCTTCATAAAGGAGCATCAAGTAGTCTTTTTAACTTATAAGAATTTATTTTGCTTTACATGTTTGCTAATTTTCATTGACAATTTTAATGTAAATTTCTTATTGACGTAAAATATACATATAGAGAAGGGCAAAAATTGTAAGTATATGATTTTATACATTTTCCAAAGTAAAACCAACCCTTTAACTACCACCCAAATTTAGATTAGAACATTATCAGTACTCCGGAATTCTTCCTTATATTTCATCAGTCATTAACCCCCTAGCAATAACCACTATTCTGACTTCTATAATCATAAATTAGTTACGCTTACCTTTTGTTTAAAAATCAACTTTATTAAGTAATAAATTACATACAATAAAATCCACTCTTTTTATATGTACAGTTTAATGAGTTTTGACAAATGTATATACCTCTGTATCCACTACCATAATCAAAGTATAGAACATTTGTATTACTCCAAACGTTTCCTCATGTTTCTTGGCAATCTTTCCCTACCTCAGGACCCAGGCCACTACTTATCTGCTATTACTACAGATTAGTTTTCCTTTGTCTAGAATTTCTTTATTATTGTTGCTTTTTCTTTTAATTTCATTTTTTGAGATAGGGTCTCACTCTGTCACTTAGGCTGGAGTGCAGTGACCTGATCACGGCTCACTGCAGCCTCAACCTCCGAAGGTTCCAGTGATCCTCTTGCTTCAGCCCCTGTACGAGTAGCTGGGATTACAGATGCACCCCGCCACGCACAGCTAATTTCTGTATTTTTAGTAGAGATGGGGTTTCTCCATGTTGTCCAGGCTGGTCTCTAACTCCTGGGCTCAAAAGATCCACCTGCCTCAGTCTCCCAAAGTACTGGGATTACTGAGCCACTGCATCTGACCTTGCTAGAATTTCATACAAATGAAATTATACCGTTTATTCTACTTTGTACGCGACTTTTTTTTGTATCACAGTGATTATTCGGCAATATTGTTGCATATATCAGTACTATGTTCCTTTGCGTTGCCTGGTAATTTTTTAGTTTTGCTTATTTTTGAGCTCATGTAAGTGGAATCACACAGTATATATTATTTTGTGTGGGGTTTCTTTCTTTAATTCAAACATATTTGTGGGAATCATTCATGTTGGTGATTTCACATTTGTTCATTCTCATTGCTGCATAGTATTTCAATGTATGAATAATTCACCATTTTAAAATCCATTTTATTAGTGATACATATTTAGGATTTTTCTCCTTTGGGACTTTTATGAATAATTCTCCTATGAAAAGTCATGTATATATTCAACAGCAATTGCTGGGATATATTTTGATCACTTACTCAAATATGAATAATGCCCTGTTGTTTTCCCAAGAGGTCATAGCAATTTACATTCCCACCAGTGGTGTATATTGGGCATTCCTGTCATTTTACATCCTTATTAACAGTTGATTAAAACAGTTATTCAATTTTATCAGCTGTAGTGGGCATGTTGTAGTATTTCATAGTGGTTTAAATTTGCACTCCTGCGTTTAGCAAATAGGTGAATCACCATTTTATATGCTGGTTGGCTATTTGTATATCTTCTTTTGTGAAGTGTCTGAGTCTCTTGCACATTTTTACATCATTCTGTCATTTTATTATTGACTTGCAAAAGTTATTTATACACTGTAGATATATAAATAACTTGGTTTATTTTATGTTTGTGTATGTCTACTACCAGTGTGGTTTGTCTTTTCATTGTTTTAATGCTTTTTAAATAATAACCAAAGCTCTTAATTTTAATGTAGTCCAATTTATCAGTCTTTTCATTTACTATTAGTGCTTTGTAGTTAGTTTTGTTTTGTCATTATCTACTCTAGAGCCACAAAAATAGTCATGTATATTACCTTCTAGAAGTGTTATTGATTTTCTTTTCTCATTAAGACTTATGATCAATATTGAAATTGATTATTATGTAGCTTTTGAGGTTTAATTATCTTTTTACGTAAATGTTTTCATTTGCCCCAGTAAGTTTTGTTGAATGAATCATCCATTCACTACTGCTCAGCAATACTACCTTTGTCTTAAAACCTTAAAGCATATATTCACATATATATGGGTCTGTTTCTGTGATCTCCATTGGGTTACATCGGTTTATTTCACTTGAAATAACACCACACTTTCTTAATTTGTAATTGTATGATAAATTTTGAGGTAACTTTGGCTTTGTCAATGAGTTGTTAGATTCAGTAACAGCAACAGGATCCATGAAAAAATTTGATGATACTGGACTTGATTAAAATTAAAATATTCTACTCAGTGAAATACACTTTAAGAGAATGAAATACAAGCCACAGACCAGAAGAAAATATTTTAAAACAAACATATGACAAAGAACTTGTATTCAAAATATTAAAAGAATATTTAAACCTTAGCTATAAGAAACCATACAACCTAATCAAAAACAGACAAAACATTCAGACACTTCACCAAAGAAGACATACAGATGTTAAAGAAGCATATGAAAAGATGTTCAATGTCGTTTTTCACTAAAGTACTACAAATTACACAACAATGTGATACCTCTACAAACCTATTAAAATGGTTACAGTCCAGAAGTTAACAATATGAAATACTGAGAAAAATGCAGAATAACAAGAACTCATTCAGTGCTTATGAGAATGTAAAATGCCACAACCACTTTGGAAGACAATTTGACTATTTCTTAAAAAGTTAACATAGCCTTGCAAAGCTAACTACATATGAATCAGCAGTAATGTTCCTAAATATTTATCCAATGTATTTGAAAACTTATGTTCACATAACAAATACATATGAATGTATATAACAGCTTTATTGATAATAACCAGAAAACGGAAACAACCAAGATGCTTTTCAATAGATGAATAAATAAATAAACCATGGTATATCCATACATTGAAATCTATTTATCTTTATTGTAAATAGAAATTAGCTATTAAGCTATGAAAAGACCTAGATGTACCTTATATATGTATTGTTAAGTAAAAGAAGACAGTATGAAAAGGTGAAAAAATGTATAATCTCAATTGCATGAAATTCTGGAAAAGGTACAACTATAGAGATAACAAAAATATCAGTGGTTGCCAGGGGTTTGGAGGATGGAAGGAGATAGAGTAGCTGAAACACAGGGGAATTTTAGGGTGGTAAAAATATTCTGTATTATACTTTAATGGTAGATTCATGACATTATGCATTTTTTAAAGCCCATAGAACTTTACAGCACAAAATATAAACCTCAATTTACACAAATTTTTAAAGAGTCATTTAGGCTGTCAGGTGATTCCCAAGAAGGAATACATGCTATAACAATAAAATCCAACTGTATTCTAAGTGTATGAAATAATCTTAGTGAAGAGGCTGGGGGAAAAGGTGCTGACCAAAATAACTCTGGAAATGAGAGCAGACTGTAAAATTAAAGGTAAAATGAACTGCACATAAGCACAGTACTCTAGTTGGTAAAGTTATTTCCCCTGGAGGTACAGATTAGCAATTCTGATGCCGCTATGCATGTATGCTGGAATTGAACAGTTAAGTAAATGAATGGTAGATGGGACAGCCATATTTTTCACTGATTGAATGGGAGGTTATAGATAAGCAAGAGGAGAAGGTTACCATAATTCTTGTGGCAATGAATTAGAGTTGAATACATTAGTTTGAAATCATGCTTAGGTTAATATGGATACAGATTTTTCATGTATTAAATATTTATATTTAATACATGATAATTATATTTAATACATGAAATACATTAAAAAATATATGTGTACATATACAAGTTAGTAAACACACATATCTCCTTGTCCTGTCAGCTGAAAGGGCCTAGAAACAACAAATTCCCAGGAGCAAAGAGCACTTCTAGCAGTCAGATTTAGGTTTCTAAAACCATTTTCCAGTAAATTAACCAAGTGTCTTTGGAGAAATGCTTCTAGGATTGAGGCAAGAAATATACAAAATGAGCCAAAGCATCTTTTAGTGCCAGAAAGTTATAAAGTAATTTAAAAACCCTACATTGATGGAGGTATGTCAAAGGGACCAAGGAGCTAACAGAAAGAACTCCCAATGGCCAAAGCTGAATCAATTTGAGCAACAAAATAAAGTAGTACTGGATTATAACCTCAAGTATAAAATAAATTTCCATGAGTTCTTATTGATATAAATAAATGATTGAATAAATAAATGGGGTAAAGAGACAAAAACCCCTTGTAGAATAATTATAAATAGTTCATATAAATACTTCCACCTCAAGGAAGGGAACATAAATTCCCATTTCTTAAGTGTGGAATAGAGGAATAGAAGTCACCATGCACAGCTATTTCCTTTCAAAGAGTGCAGTATAAAAGAGAGGGAACAAAGAGCTTCATGGTGGAGAAACCTGACAAACACTGTCTCAGCCAAGTGATCAAAGTCAACATCAGTGATAAGTCATATTGATAGCATATGCCCCTGATATTATAAAACTCGAACTTTATTTTTGTGGTTTTCTACCAAAAGTGCAAAACCCAAATCTAACCATGAGAAAGACACCCAACAAATCTCAGTAGATAGGCATTATACAAAGTACCTAACCAGTAGTCCTAAATATTGTCAAGGTCATAAAATACAAAGAAAGTCTGAGAAACTATCACGGCCAATAATATCCTACAGAGATATGACAGCAAATACAGTGTGGTATTCTGGATGGGATACCAAAACAACAACAACAAAAAGGACATTAGGGAAAGACTGAAGAAATCTGGATAGATTACAGACTTTAGTTAATAATAGTGTATCAATATTGTAACAAATGTACCATACCCATGTAAAATAATAAGGGAAATTGGATTAGGGAGTATTGGAGAACTCTCTTTACTATCTTCACAATATTTCTGTGAATCTAAAAGTGTTCTAAATCTAAAGTCTCTTTACACACACACACACACACAAACAACAACAAAAAAATGAGCTGACCAAAGAAGTCAAAATCTCCTCCATGATTACATTCTCTCAATGTTTCCCTTCCCCTCTCCTTCCAGGATGTAACCTTCAAGCCCTTGAGCCTCTTACTGTAGTCTTGGGAGAAAATTTTACACGGGTGGTTGTGTTTCTGCACATTTTGGAAGGTAACTAACTAACTGCCCTCCTGTTCCCGAATGTCTTTTCAAGGCTGTTTGTATAGTGAACAGCCTTGGAAGATAGAGATGGTTTTTCTCCAGAGGAAAGGGAAGGTTTGCTTATTCTCCAGTCCAATAAAGATAGTGTCTTCCTCTAGGACAGGGTCAGGGAGGTTTGCTTATAGTCCATTATAGAAGATTAAGGTTAGATAACTTTGGTGTTCCTCAGCTGTGACAATAACCCCATACATGCACAATATGCACCTGAATCATGCCATGTCACATGGGACAAGCAGGGGAGGGATGAGGTAAATTTACAGAACCTTGAAGTTCATGCTTCTTGTTGTATCCTCAGTAATAACTCCCCTTTTCTGTGACACAGACTCATCTGTGAGACTGTGGCAGAAAAACTTGTTAACTAGTGAGTAGGGTAAAATTCCAGACACTGCACAGTTCCTGACAGTATGGTCTTGATGGTCAATGCCCTGCCTTGCCTCCAGCTAAACATTCTGAGTCTGAGAGAAGACTGCTCAGAGTCCACTTCTATCCCTGGTTGTTCTGTGCCGTACTTGTTGGTCTCCTCCTGTGTCTCTCCATCTAGTTTATGAACCTATGAAAAAGGACTCATCTTCCTTCACAGGGCCTCCAATAGTCCCTAGCATGTAGTAAGCACACACAAAATATTTGCCGAACAGGTGAAAGAATAGTGAAACTTTTTCGCATAACTTATCTCATAGCTTGACGCTATGAGTCACGCATGTGATGGGTGATACTTACCAAACAACTAGCAAACCTGCAAGCTCAGTAACTGCCCCAATTCCTACTCAGGCCCCCTAAATTCTGGGAGTTTCAGGTTCTTACTTCCTTTGACTTTAGCCCCTTAATGTTCTGATAATATAATTCCTGTGATTCCTCTTGCTTCAGAAGATAGCTGCTCATGTCACATATGGTAAATTTTATTGTATGTCTTGAGTATCATAGGGGAGGTATATATTCCATGATGGACAATTTTCTACCTTTTCTTTTTCTCTCTCTTCTTTAATAGAAACAAATAAACCCCACTTCACCACTCCAACAAATTTTTAAATATATTCTATTTACCTGTGCATTTTAAAATTTGTCATTTTATTAATGTTTTTTTATTGCCCGCAATTTTCCCTTTTTGCCAGTCTGTTGGGAAATCTTCATATATGTGAGAACTTGGTATCTGATGGGATGGCTCTCATTCAACCTCATCCCTCAAAGCACTCTTCTTAGCCTGGTGGCTGGTATTCATGGAATGAATTCACAGCTTCCCCTCTTTCTGTCTCAACTTCATTTAATCTGTCAAATCTAAATTTCCATTGTCTTTTTTTCCACTTTCCTTTATTGAAGTATAACCCACTTACAAAAATTGCATACCTGTTGCTCAATAAATTATTACAGAGTTAATACACCAATGTAACAACCCCTTAGATTAAGAAACAATATTTCCACAAACCCAGAATTCCCTCATGCTCCTTTACAATTAGTACTTCCTCTTTCCATCTGCAAAGAAAATGCTATTATGTCCTATAATACTACTGATTGCTTTTTTCCTGTTTTGTGATTATACACACACACACACACACACATATAATATATGTCAAACTATACAGGATGTCTTGTTTACATTTGACTTTTCTTACTAAAGTTTATGTTTTGAGATTCATCTATGTTTTTACATATAGCTGTAGATCATTCATTTAATTGATGCACGGTATTCCATCTTACTAATACGCCCCAGCTTAACTTATCCAATCTATTCTTGATGGACATGGGGGATGTTTTCAGTCTTTGACTTTAATGAATAGTGCTGCTATGAACATTTGTGTACAAGTCTTTTAGTGCACATGTGCATGGATGGATGTTAAATATAAACCTCAGAATGACGTTGCTGTTCCTAGGATATGCATATTTTTAACTGGAGAAATTACTGCCAAACAATTTTTCTAAAGTGCTTGAATCAACTTATAATCTCACCAGCAGTTTCTAAGAGTCCTCTTAGCTGTACATATATTTGTTGTCTGTATTTTTATTTTTAACCACTCTGGTGGGTGTGAAGTGGTATCTCATTATGTTTTAATTTGCATTTCCCTGATGACTAATAAGGTTGAGCACCTTTTCATTTGCGTGTTGGCCATTTTGATATCCTCCTTCGGATAGTGCTTGTTTGCATTCTCTTGTTCATTTTTCTCTTGTGGTTTCTGGCTTTTTTCATTAATAATTTTTGCATTATTTATATATTCTGGATAAGAAGAATAGTCAGCTATTAATTGCTGTGTAACAAATCACCTCAAATGTAAAAGCATGAAACAAAAGCCAATTGATTATGGTCACTGATTTTGTGGGTCAGAAATTTAGATACGACATAGTGGGGATGACTATCTCCAATACCCAATATCTAGTTCCTCCGCTGGGAACACTTCGGTGGCTGGAATCATCTGAGGCTTCTTCACTCACATGTCTGTCATGAGGTATGGGATGTCTAAAGGTTTGGCTCCACTTAATCTGTTATCCAGAGCATTTACACATGGCCCTTTTATGTGGTTTGGACATTCTCACAACAGAGAGACTTTAGGATTGCTGGATTTCTTATCTGCTGTCCTTGGACATCAAAACTGAGTATTGCAGTAGCACAAGGCAGAAGCTTGCATTTTCTCCTATGACCTAGTCTTAGAAGTAACATAGCATCACCTCCAATTTCTTCTAATCAAAGCAATACCAAGCCTGCTCAGGTTCATGGGGAGGAGAGTTAGCTCCTAGTGATGGGAAGAGTGTCAAAGGATTTGCTACCGCATTTCAAAACTACCATAATTCACCCTCTGGCCACACATTATTTATATTCCTCCCATAAGCAAATACACTCTACCTCTCCCAAGAACCCTCACCCTCACCCCACCCAAAGTCCCTCTGCACTATGGCACCAGGTCCAGTATCTTGTCGTCTAAACTAGGTCTAGATGTGAATAAGACTCTCCGTGTTCAATTTCCTGAGTATGATTCTTCTTCATCTGAAGGCCTGTGAACTAAAGTGACAAGTTATCTATCCCACATGATACAATGGTAGGACAGGCATAGGATATCTACAACAGACACTCCTGTTCAGGAAGGGGGGAAAATGGGAGGCATATAAGTTTTACTGCTCCACAGCAATTCTGAAGCCTGTTGGGCATGCGTTGGCACGTCTTTTGTTATGGACAAGTCCTCCTCCCTACTTGTGATTTTCCCTGTCTCTTAGCTCTGCCATCCTTATTTTTTATTCTGTATTCAGAATATTTATTTTCCATAAAAAGTAGCCTGTGTTTGCAGCTCAGTAGTTTTTTCAGGCTGCTTCCTGATTGTAGAATTTGGGGTGGGTCCAAAGATCTCCTTTTATTTTACATTCTGTCTACCCCTTTCAGTGCATGCTGGTATAATTACTTTAAAAACGTTGTAGAGTTTTACGGGTCAGTGTATAATCAGCTCCTTTAGACAAATGTCAAACCCTCAGGTCTCTTCAAGAGATAAGTCCCTCCTTAACTTGGGCTTCTTGTGTGGCAGTCGTGGCATGATTATGTCCCCCAAATTCTGAAAAATCCTACCGTTCAAGAAACATTCATATTGTATAAATGCTTTAAGATTCTAAGAAAGCATTTTTTTTTTCTGAGAGATCTATGAATCTCTACCTTAAATTTTCTGATGTCTTTAGAAAGGGTTTTATAGTCACACATTGAGGGTTCTTGGTTTTTTTTTTTCTTTAGGTTTCAATTTTATTTCAATTCAAGGGGTTCATGTGCATGTTTGCTTTAATGAGTATACTTAACACTCGAAGCTGGAGGTTGGGGTAGACGATTGAACCCGTCAACGCAGGTAAAGAGCCATAGTACAATAGGTAGTATTTTCTTTTTTTTTTTTTTTATTATACTTTAAGTCTAGGGTACATGTGCATCGTGCAAGGTTTGGTTACATATGTATACTTATGCCATGTTGGTGTGCTGCACCATCAACTCGTCAGCCCCATCAATCATCATTTATATCTTGTATAACTCCCATGCAAGCCTCCTCCTCTCCCCCTCCCCCCTCCCCATGATAGGCCCCAGTGCGTGGATGTGTCGAACCCTTCCGAGTCAAGTGATCTCATTGTTCGCTTCTCCACCTAGAGTGAGAACATGCCGGTGTTTGTTTTCTGTTCTTGTGATAGTTTGCTAAGAATGATGGTTTCAGCTGCATCCTAGTCCCTACAAGAGGACGCAACTCATCCTTTTTTATGGCTGCATAAGTATTCACATGGGTATATGTGCCACATTTCCTTTCTCACATCCTCTCCAACACCTGTTGGGTTCGTGCGCTGACTATCCTGAATGAATTGCCATTCTAACTGGTGTGAGAGGTACCATTTTGTGTGTTTTGATTTGCAATATTCTCTGATGGCGAGCCTTGATGATGAGCATTTCTTTAATTCATTGGTGCGCGTGTTGGGAAACTGTATGAAAACTAATCTTCTTTTGAGAAATGTCTGTTCATATCCTTTGGCCTCACTTTTTAGATGGGAGTTAGTTTGTTTTTTCCTCCGTATATTTTTGTTTGAGTTCTTTGTAGATATACTGGATATTAGCTCGGCTGTTGGTCACGCATGGAGGTAAAGGGTTTTGCAAATAAATTTTCTCCCTTCTGTAGGTTGCCTGTATCACTCATGATGGTAGTGTACTTTGCTGGCAAAAGCTGCTTTAGTTTAATTAGATCCCATTTTGTCAATTTTGTGCTTTAGCCTGGCCGTATGACGAGTTTGGGTGGTTTTTAGCACAAATGAAGTCCTATACCACATGCTATTCCTCGTGATTGGTACTACCTAAGATTTTTCTTTCTAGTGAGTTTTATGGGTAATTCGTAAGGTCTACCTTCTTAAGGTCTCTAATCCATCCTTGATATTAATCTTCAGATATAAAGAGGGGTAGGGTAAAGGGATGACAGTCTTCAGCTTTCGTACTTTATGGCTAGCCAATTTCCCCAGCACCGATTTAGTTAAATAGGGAATTCCTTGTCCCATTCTTGGTATATCTCATCAGGTTTAGTCAAAGATCAGATGGCTAGTAGATGTGTAGGGTAAGTATTTCTGAGAGACTCTGAATACTGTTCCATGTTGGATCTTTATTATCTCTGTTTTGGTACCATGGTACCTATTTGCTTGTCTTCTGGTTGTATCTGTAGCTTGTAGTTATAGTTTGAAAGTCAGGTAAGTACGACGCTCCTTCTCAGTTTTAGGGTGTGTACTTGGGATTTCCCCTTTTGTAGTCCCCAGTGTCTATTGTTCCTATCTTTATGTCCCTGTGTACCTTATGTTTAGCTCCCACTTATAAGTGGAACGTGTGGTGTTTGGTTTTCTGTTTCTGTGTTAATTTTTTTTAAGATAATGGTCTCCAAATATATCCTTGTTGCTGCAAAGGACATAATTTCATTCTTTTTATGGCTGTGTAGTATTCCATGGTGTATATGTACCACATTTTCTTTAACCAGTCCACTGTTGATGGGCACCTAGGTTGATTCCATGATTTTGCTATTGTGAATAGTGCTGTGAATATCTGAGTGCATATGTCTTTTTGGTAGAATGATTTGCTTTCCTTTGGGAATATACCCAGAAATGGGATTGCTGGGTTTTATGGTAGTTCTTTTTTAAGTTCTTTGAGACATCTCCAAACTGCTTTCTACAGTGGCAGGACAAATTTAAGATGCATAGTTTGCAAATATCTTCTCCCATTCTCTAAGATGTCTGTTTACTCTGTTAACAGTTTCTTTTGCTGTGCAGAAGTTTTTCAGTTAAACTAGGTCCCACTTGTGAATTTTTGCTTTTGTTGTAATTGCTTTTGAGGATTTTGTCATAAATTCTTTGCCAAGGCCAATGTCCAGAAGGGTATTTCCTATATTTTGTTTTAGGATTCTTATAGTTTGAGTTCTTACATAAAGGTAAAATAAGTCTCTGATCCATCTTGAGTTAATTTTTGTGTATGGTAATAGGTAGGGGTCCAGTTTCGTTCTTCATCCTTCATTAGACAGTTATACTAGCACCATTTTATGAATAGGGAGTTCCTTCCCCGTTGCTTATTTTTGTTAACTTTGCTGAAGATAAGTTTGGTTTAGGTGTGTGCCTGTATTTCTGGGTTCTCTATTCGATTCCACTCATCTATACACCTGTTTTGGTACTGGTGCCATGTGTCTTGATTACTGTAGCCTTATAATATGGTTTGAAGTCAGGAAATGTGATGCTTCCAGCTTTTTTTGTTGTTGCACTGGCAATTTTGGCCCCTTTCTGGTTCCATAAGAAGTTTAGAATAATTTTCTAATTCTGTGAAAATGACCTCGGTAGTTTGATAAGAAAAGCATTGAATCTGTAGATTTGGCTTCATCTTTATCCTGAGACTGTTTTCCTGACAAGACTCTGGATTACTATGATAACCCATTGTTACCTAGAAAGATTTTCCTTGACCTTGTTATATTTCCTCCAAATTCATCTTTCAAAATGCACAGTTATTATTACCTCCTTAACCCAGGCACAAACTGAAATGCTAACTTGTTGTAAATTACTGGCCATGTTTATGGACTTAGCACAAAATATGCCCCCTTACAATATCTTTGCTGCTTGGTAAGTTGAGATGAAATGAACACCAACAGTGTATGGATCTGCTACAAAACAGTGGGACAGGGGCACACAAGGGAACGGAAATTTAGCTAACCCAGCCCACAAAAATCTCATGACATAAACATCATACCTTTCCCCAATCCCTTTCCCAAATTGCATCTCATACCTTAGATCTTGACCCTTCAAATATGGGAGGTGTGAGCTGGCACTGTGCTTTAAAGACAGAGAACATTTGTTTGTCATCCTCTGAGGGTCCCCACATCCAGCACAGGCTTAAAAAAGTCTAAAGGCTGGACTCTTTCACCAACTGTCCCCCTTTTAAGGAATCTATAATAAAGAGCATGAGGGTGACTCAACAATGTCTGGTGGGAAATTCTGAATAGCTTCACTATGGCAGCAACCTGTGGATTGCATTTACATTCTCTTAATGGTTTCTTTGATGAACACAAGCCTGGTTATTAATGTAGTTCAGTTTACAAATCTTTTACTTTTTGCCTATAAAATCTTCTACTCCAAAGCCAAAAAGATATCTCCTATGCATTCTTCTAGTAGGTTTATTGTTTTACTATTCTCGTTTAGATTTATAATATACCTGGGATCTTTTTTTAGTTACGAATCAAATTTTATTTTTTTCCACATAGATATTTGATATAGCCATATTCATACTGAAAAAAAAATTCTATATGCCAGCACTGTCAGAAATAAATTCTCCAAATATGTACGAGTCTGCTTTCAGACTTTCTATTTCTGTTACGTTTGTCTATTTTTCTGTCCTTGTGCCTTGTGTCTGATTTACTATAGCTCATATAACTTGTTTTAATAAATCAGTTTACTGATGTATAAGTTATATCCAATAGAGTTTACCTATTTTAAGTATATAATTTGATGAGTTCTGACAAACATATATGGTTTTCTCAATCCCCATGATTAAGATACATCACCAAACCCATGTTCTCCTGGTCTCCTATGACATCTTCTAGAAGTTTTATAATTTTGTGTTTTACATTTAGGTCTATGATCCATTTGGAGTTAGCTTTTGTGAAATATATAAGATCTGTGTCTAGATTCATGGTGAGTTTATTTTTTTGCACATGGATGACCAGTTGTTCCAGCATCATTTGTTGAAAAGGTCATTATTTCTTCCATTGAATTGCCTTTCCTCCTTTGTCAAAGATCAATTAACTACATATGTGTGGGTCTATTTCTGAGTTATTTTGTTCTATTAATCTATTTATTTATTATTTTACTAATACCACACAGCTGTGACTAATGTAGCTTTATAGTAATACCTGAAGTCAGATAGTATCAGTCCTCTGAATTTGTTCTTCTTCAGTGTTGTGTTGATGATCCTGGTTATTTTGCTTTTCCATTTACACTTTAGAATCAGTTTGTCCCTATATAGAAATAACTTGCTGAGATTTGAACTGAGATTGCATTGACTCTATATCAAGTTGGAGAGAGCTGACATTTATAACTATATTGAGTCTTTCTATCAATAAACCGGAAATTTTCTCAATATATTTAGATCGTCTTTGATTTCTTTTTCAGAATTTTATAGTTTTCTTTCTATAGATATTTTGTGTATTTTGTTAGATTTGTGCCTCAGTATTTAATATTTTGGTTGAAATGTAAATAGTGTTGTGTTTTGAATTTCAAATTCTAATTGTTCACTGCTAGTATATAGAAAATAAATTGACTTTGGTACATATTCTGCAACCTTGCAATAATCACCTATTACTTTCAAAAGCTTTTTTGTTGATTCTTTGAGATTTTCTACATGCACCATTCTGTCATTCATGAACAGTTTTATTTATTCCTTCCCAATCTTTATATCCCTTTTTTTCCTTTTCTTGCTCTACTGAATTACCTAGGGCTTCCAGTCTGATGTTGAATAAGAGTGGCAGGAGGGGGCATTCTTGCCTTTTTCCTAATTGTTGACAGAAAGCTTCTTATTTCTATTAAGTATGATGTCTATTGCTAAAAAATAATAGATTTTTTAACAGTATACATGGAATATTTATCAATATAGATAACATTCTGGATAATACTACATGTATCAATTAATTTAATAGAATCCATATCATACAAAGTATGGTCTCTGACCAAAATTGAATTAAACTAGAAATAATAACAGAAATATATTTGAAAAATTGCCAAGAATTTAGAAACTAAAACCACACTGTTAAATAACTAATGTGTCATAGAAGAAATGAAAAGGGAAATTAGAAACTTTTTAACGAAATGAAAGCATGATACATCAAAATTTATGGGATGCAGTTAAAGCAGCGCTAGGAAAGAAACTTATAACAGTGAATGCCTATAGTAAAAAAAATAGTCTCAAATTAATGCCTTAAGGTTTCACCTTAAAAAATAGAGAAACACAAATAGTAATAATTATAAGATGGAGAAATAATAAAATAAAAGCACAAATCAATAAAATAGAAGCAGATAAACAGCAGAGAAATTCTATGAAGACAAAGCTGGTTCTTTGAGATTAATAAAATCAGTAAACCTCTTCCCATGCCGATCAGAAACAAAAGAGAGATGACAAAAATTATTAATGCCAGAATGGGAAAGGAAATTGACTACAGATTCTATATACATTAGAATGTAAAAGAAAAGAAACAAAATCAAATATTATGAAACACTTTATGACAATAAAATTGATAGCTTACATGAAATGGACAAATTCTTTAAAGGACACAAACTATCAAAATTCATTCAAGAAAAAATAAATAACTTGAATAACTCTATACCTGTTAAAGTCATCATATTTATAGTGAAAAACCTTCACACAAAGAAAATTTCAGGCACAGATGGTGTTATTTGTGAATGTTGTCAAACATTTGTTGAAGAAATAATATCAATTCCACACAAAGTCTTAACAAAAAAGTGAAGAGGAAAGAATACTTCACATCTCATTTTATGAGGCTATCCTTCCTCAAAGTAGTTAAAAAGACATTACAAGAAAAGAAAGTTACAGACATATATCCCTTAACATAGATGCAACAATTTTGAACAATGTTTTAACAAATTAACTGCAATGACATATAAAAATGATAATATGTCTTGACCAAAATGATTTTATATTGAGAATGCAAGTTTGATTTAATATTTGAAAAATCAGTCGTTATAATTCTCTATATTAACAAACTAATAGATAAAATTATGATCTTCTCAAAAGATGAAAATAAAGCAATTGAGAAATCCAAAACTATTTCCCTACAAAAACATTCTACAAATTATTATTAGTAATAGAAGGGGACTCCCTCAGCCTGATAAAGAATATCTATGAGAAATCCATGGCTAATAGTTTATGTAATGATGAAAGACGAGTGTTTTTTTTTTCCAAAATTAGAAAGAAGGCAAGG
>NW_016824229.1:160556-172263 GCF_001698545.2 Rhinopithecus bieti
ATTTTTAAAGATAATTTTTGTTTCTATATACTAGCAATAAACCATCTGGAATTGAAAGGCATAAAACAATACCAATTCCAATAGTATCAAATTATGAAATGCTTAGGGATAAATCAAACGCAATGTGAACAAGACATATTAACTGAAAATTCTAAAGCACTGTTAAGATAAATGAAAGAAAGATCTAAATAATAGAAACACGTTATTTCTTTTGTCTAAACACAAGCATTTTCTTTGCAGACTTCACAAGTTAATTATAAAGTACATATGGAGATACAAATTACCTGGAATCACCAAAATAAATTTGGTAAGAAAGAACAAGTTTGGAAGACTTACATTTTCTAATCCCAAGACTTATTATAAAGCTACAATAATCAAGATTGTGTTATATCAGCATCAAGATAGACAAATAGGTCAATGGAACAGAATAAAATCCAGAAACAGACCCTTACATACGTGAACAACTGATTTGCAATAAAGCTACAAAGGCATAGGAGTGGAGGAAATATAGCCTTTTCAACAAATTTTGCTTTTAAAATTGGCTATCTATATACCAATCATATCCATATGAGGTATGAACTTTGGTCTATACCTCATACCAAGTATAAAGATTGTCTTTAAATAGATAAGAGACCAAAATGTAAAACCCCAAACTATAATATTTCTAATAGAAAACAGAAGAAAATGTTTACAACCTATAGATTTCTTATACATGACAATAAAACCATGATAAAAAAGAAAAAAATAGGTTTTATGAAAATTAAAATCTCTGCTCTTCAAAATACACTGTTAAGAGAAGGAAATACAGGGCATACACCAGAAGAAAATAATTGCAAATCATTAAGCACTTTACATGGATCATATAAATAACTCATAAAACTCCACAATGAGAAGGCAAACATTCAATTAAAAATAAGCAAAATATTTGAAGAGACACTTCACCAAAGAAGATATGCAAATCATAAACAAATATAAAAATGAATATCATTACTTATTATGAAGACGCCAAATAAACCACAATAATAGATAATTACACATCTATTAGCATGGATATAAGTCCCACATCCTGGGAAATTCCTCGGTCCCAGGAAAACCTGAATTGTTGGTCACTCTAAATTACAATTAAATAGAATTTTATAAAATACAAACTAATCTGTTAATGACACATTATGTTAAGTATTACCTAGGGATGGAAGGTGAGGAGGGACCTAGGGAGTGAGGAATTACGCAGGGGCACAAGGAAACTTTAGAGTGTGGTAGAAGTGTTAATTCTCTTGATTGTAATGATGGTTTCAAGGATATATACAAACGTCAAAAAGCGTAATACTGTATGCTTTAATCATGCGTAGTTTATTGTGTGTTAATTTACCTCACAATGCTGTTAAAAATAAACATACTGACTTGGCTGTGTCATGAAGGTCTCATATACGTTTCTGTCATTAAGTTCTGGTAATTTTATATTTCCATTGTGATTTCTGATTTAAATAATAAGTTATTTAGAAGTGTGTGTTTAATTTTTAAAAATATGGTCATTTCTATTTATCACTTTTATTATTAGCTTCTTACCTAGTTTTGTGGTAATAAGAGATCAATCTGTATGATACCTAAGTTTTT
Source organism: Rhinopithecus bieti (assembly GCF_001698545.2). Classification (NCBI taxonomy): domain Eukaryota; kingdom Metazoa; phylum Chordata; class Mammalia; order Primates; family Cercopithecidae; genus Rhinopithecus; species Rhinopithecus bieti. The sequence continues at coordinate 162,171 of NW_016824229.1, forward strand.
GAAGTTTAGTAACACTTTCATTACAGCCTAGATCATGATCATTGTTTTTTGGTACATTTTCATGGATGAGAAAATCTGTATCCTATAATTGTTGGCTAAAACTTTACATATGTTTATTGATCAAGCCAATATGCCTTTCTCTGTCATTCATGAAACCAGTCCTTCTCAATCTAGTTAGACTTGATAACTCTCTTTGCTTTGTGCTAATTAGCATATGTTTTCTATTACTATTGTGACATTTATTCACAATAATATAATATGACTTGTTTGCTGAGCTTTTACACTGTATTTTAATGAGGAAAGAGAATTCTTCCTTAGTATCAGAAATTCCTATTATGAAAATCTCCAATCTGTACCCTATTGACAGGAGTAGTGCTCATGGCTATGTTTATAACCCTGTGGAGGTAGCTAACAAAACACCGGATGTCTCCATCTAATTAAAGAAGAAAGACAGGGTCTCACAGGAGGCACTAAGGCTGGGTAAGCTGGAAGTCAGGACTGCTGTGAAGCGGGATTTAATAGGAGCTAGTGATACAGCCTTTTAACAAGAAAAACCTAGTGCTGCTTCTCTCCTCTCTCCACCCAAATCCTGGCATCCTCAAGAAACCATGATGCATGTGGATACTACACACTTCAGGGTTGAGGTGAAGTGCACAGGGTGATGAGAAGAGAGTCCTGGCTGATGGGAACCAGGGTTCACAGCCCCATGGAGACATCTCTTTTCCTGAAAAGAAGTATGCTATTTACAAAGTCCAGTAATACATGATTGAGTCTTGTGCTTAGCTCCTGAGGCCAATGATCAGCAAGAGGATAGAGTTGGCAGCTTGGCATCTAGCAACAGCCCAGATATGCTGAGCCCAAAGAATTGTTTCTGAAGGCCACTCAGCTACATTCATCAGTCTTTTGACTGACCTCTGCACAGTTTCCAGTGACTGGCATTAACTGCAAAGCACCCTCTGGGTAGACTTGACAAGCCAAATCCCCAGTTGCACTATCTCTGCGTGTTTAAATTGCCTTAGGTAATATTTCCTCCTGACATTCTACATCTCACAAAGCTTTGTAGAGGAAACTTCTCCTTCAGCATTACAAGCTTCTATGAGCTCAATTATAATCATGTATTTGTCATGAGAAGTTCTAATGATAATTTTCAGAGTTATTATTGTAATACTTAATCCTCATAGCAATTGTTAACAAGGTTGATAACCGCAGGGACCTCACAATCGCATTTATGATGATGAATCAATCTTGAAAGAAGTTGAAAAGGAGAGGAGTTCTAAAGAATGTATGGAAGCAGCTGGATGGTTGAGAAACATATTTACTACACAGACTTCTTACTCTTGGGGACCGTAACGAATGCGTAGAAGTACAAGACTCAGTGCCCACCATTGACATACCAGTTTAGTGGAGGAGGCAAACATATCCACCAGTGGTGATTTGTTGCTTGACAACTCTAGAGAATAGATCCCTGGGTCATGACTTACCTCCTTAGGATGCTGAAAGGAAACCTCTTCACCAGCAGAGTGCTTTGTTCACAGTGGGTATTCACTGGTAGTGAGCACTCTGCCCTTCTCTGTTACTCTTCTCTTTGCTTCCTGCCCATCCATCTCTGGCTGCCAGACCTACTAGAACTTCATCTATCTTCCCATTTTCTCCCAGTCATTATCCAACCATGAAAAGTTTAGCTTAACTCTCTCATCTGATCTCCACACACCTCAGAGCTAGTCTCAGGAAACAAAGTTACTACAGGTAAGGGGAAGCACTAGAGAAGAGCTGAATAACCTGACAACCATGTTGGGTAATGCTAGTACCCAACCCACTGCCAGGCTCTGGCAAAAGAGGGGAGTAAAATAGGAAGAATATATTCTCTAAATGCAGATGGCTGCAGAAAAAAGCAGGAAGCAAACTGACCATCACAAAAGGGGATATGAAATGAGTAGAGTGGTTTAGTAATTTCTTGAGTTAGTTTCAAGAACCCATGAAATGTACCACCTTAGATGCATTCATTTGATATTATGCATGTGGTTGGTTTCTGCTTTTCCATGATGAGAACTGGTCTTTCTAAAGAGTTCTAGTCATTGAAGTCAGTACAAAAGGCAGTTTGATATAATGATTAAGATTTTTCTCTTCAGAGTCAGACTGCCTGGGATCAAGTTTTAGTTCTGCTACTTGCTAAGTGTTATCTTGGATAACTTCACTAAGCAAACTTCATCTCAGCTTCTTTGTTTGTGAGGCAGGACAATGATAATAGTAACACCTATATCCTAAGCCTATGAAAATGAGGAATACATGAGTGAATGTGTGTAAAGTGCTCAGGAAAGGGTCTGGCCCATGGTAAGCACTCAATAACTGTTATCAGTGCCTGTTGCAGAGGACTAGAATGTCAGGGAAAGCAAGCTGGAGGGAGAGAACATATGCATGGGATAACGCCTGTGAATGAAACTGATAACTAGAAATTGGGCAATTTAAAAGTATTTGTTGGAATGATTTCTCCTGAGCCCTTCTCTCTTCTGTGGTATGTGACATTTTCAAGAATATGATTTGCTTTTATTTTGGCCTAAGGCCACCTCAAGTGGTAAAATCCCTTCATGTCCTACCCAAGCTTCTTTCCAATTCCACTCTGCTCTTAGGTCCACCAATTCCAATATCATGCCAGCTAGCTGCTACTGCCTTCTTTGTCCTCATTGCTCCTTTTCCTCTCTTCTCTTGTTCAAACTGTCACTCTTCAAAAGTGTCTCCTCTCCCACTCAGCTCATTTGCCCTGGACAATTCTACTGGCAAGGACTTTCTAGGAGAGGAGAGAAAACTCCTGCTGCATTTGGCAGGGTCTGCTATGCAGTGACTCACTGGAGTGGTTAACGGATGTCCAGAAGCTGGTTCTCAGCTACTTTTCCAATTCAGACAATGTTATGGTCCTAGAGATAACTCATTCCATTGTTTACTTGCTTACTTCATGCAACAAGCTCTTGTTCTGCCAGGCCCTGTGCGGGCTACAGGTGTGGTTGTGTGCCTATGTGTGTGAAAACATATGTGGATATGTGTATTCATGTGTACGTGCACATGCACAAATGTGCATGTAGGGGGCACAATGCAAATTCATCCCACTCAGAGATTAGGCTCTGGGAGACAGGCTAATTTGGCGGGTGCTAGATGCCTACTTCTCCCTTCCCATTGAGAAGCATGGTAGCCTAAAAGTCGTACACATATCTTCCTGTTCTGATAAGACCACTTGGGACCAGACATCAGCCCTGGGAGGGTAGCTACTTTGCCAACCCAAGTTTTCCCTTTGTAAGATTCTTTTCCAGCCTCCAACAATGTTGACTATAACTAACCTTTCTCTACCAGATGATATAAATTTTGCTACCGTTCCAGTCTTTCTTCTTTTTTTTCTTCATACAAGATGGACACTTTTCTTTTATCAGTTATCAAGATTACTTGCTGAGATTCAAGTAACAGCAGACTCCTTGGAGGGCATATGCCCACCAATCATCTCAGCAACATGGCACAAAGATGTAAGTTCCTCAAGCAAATAAGACCTTTCGGGAATTTTAATGTCTAAATTAGTATTTTCTGACCCTATTCTTAGATTCAGATTTTCTCCAGTCAAATCCTTATAACCAAGTTAGCAAAGCCAGTAAGAAGCAGGGGTGAGAAGGGGTGCTTAGAGATCATCTAGTTTAATCCCATCAGTGGACAAATGGGAAACAGAAGGCTTAGAGTAAGTAAGTGACCCATTAAAAGTCATAGATGAACTGAGTGACAGTTCCGGATGAGGACTGGATCTCCTTCCCCACACCCCATCCCCACCTCCTGGACTAAGGCTCTTCATACCTCTCTATGCCGCCCTACTCTGGAGATTATTTGGAGCTGCAGTCTTTACTTCCGGGTTTCTCCAGTGAGTCCATGAGCTTTAAGACTCACCCAGGGCATATAATAGGATTATGAAACTCAGTCAGCCCATCTTTAAGGAGCCTCTGATGGGATTTAAATGAAGAAGAGGACCCTGGGTTTTAAGGCTTGGAAGCCATACAGATGGATTGGCTGCACAAGTGTGGCACTGGGGAAAGAGAAACCCATATCCCAAGGTAGAAATGGGATGGCAGACTGAAATAAAAAGGCAAGTTAGCCCTTCTGTTAGCTTTCTGAACCCACAGAATTTCCCTGTGACCTGTTGAGTAATGAGCAGAGTTAGAGAATAGACTAGCAGATAACAGAAGTGTATTGCTAATGTTGAGCATGGTGGCTTACACCTGTAATCCCAGCACTTTTGGAGGCTGAGGTGGGCAGATCACTTGAGGCCAGGACTTCGAGACCAGCCTGGCCAACATGACAAAACCCTGTCTCTACTAAAAATACAAAAATTAGCCAGGTGTGGTGGCACACCAGCTACTTGGGAGGATAAGGCACAAGAATTGCTTGAACCCGGGGGGCAGAGGTTGCATACGTACCCTTCTATATTTCTATACCATACTTCTACACCTTCATGAAACAACACAACCACTGTATGTGTCTGCCTGATAAGAACAGAGTATCCCCTGTACAAAAGTAGACATTCTCATCCTTTCTTCAAAGTGTGGAGATGGAGAGACCCTAAAATTTTTGCATCTACTTCTGGGAAACAATCACATAATCTAGCTCTGAGATATATTAATTTATTCACAAATTCAGTCACAATGCTGAATATTCTTTTATAAAAAGATCATAAAGTTAATCACGAAATAAACTTGTATTAAATAGTATGAGGAAATCTAAAAGAATGAAAAATTATGAATAGCTATTATAATCCATGTTTCTGTACCTTGTCATGAGTCCATAGCGGAATTTTTAACTTCTCATTCCACATTTTCTTTGCCTTCACTGGTGACCTCAACTGGTTGGAGTTCTTTATCTGGTAGCATGATTGAAAACTTCATCCCTGAAAAATCTGAAGCTTTAATGGTCCTGCCTTTTTTTGTTGTTGCTGTAACTATAATTTCCCTTTAACTTTTATTTTGGTGGAAGTACAGTCATGCATTGCTTAATGACAGGGACACATTCTGAGAAATGCGTCATTAGGCGATTTCATCATTGTGCAAGCATCATACAGTGTACTTAGACAAACCTAGATGGTAAAGCCTACCACATACCTAGGCTACATAGTACAGCTTATTGCTCCTAGGCTACACACCTGTACAGCATGCTACTGTATTGAATACAATGCAGGCAGTTGTAACAAAATGGTAAGTATTTGTGTATCTAAACACATCTAACCATAGTAAAGGGGTAGTAAAGACATGATATTATAACTTTATGGAACCACTGTCATATGCATGATCTATCATTGACTGAAATGTTGTTGTGTGGTGCATAACTGTATATAAAAAAAGGCACAGGAAAATCTCCACTGTTCCAGGCATAGTACTCTCTGCCTCCATTATGTATCAGCAACCCAGTTCCACTTGGTTATCAGGATCAATCATCCCAGCCAATATAATAATCCTTCTTTGCCTCTTGGTTCAGTAGAATGAAGATCCCAAAATGATCAGGTCATTGTCTCAACTTACAATTCAATGGAATGAGACTCCTTGATTCACACGCTGGGTGTTATGGACTAAATTATGTATCTTTAAAATTTATATGTTGAAGCCCTAACTCCCCATCTGATTGTATTGGAGATAGGGCCTTTAAGGAGGTGATTAAGGTTAAACATGGCCATAAGAATGAAACCCTGAACCAATAGAACAGGTATTCTCATAAAAGAGGAAGAGAGACCAGAGATCACTTTTTGTTCATGTGAAGGCACAGTGAGAAGGTGGCCTTTGGGAAACTAAGTAGTAGACCCTCACCAGAACTCTACTGGAACATCAACTTTGGACTTACAGCTTCCAGAATTATGAGAAAATAAATTTCTGTTGTTTAAGCCACCCAATCTATGGAATTTTGTTATGGCATCCTGTGCAAACTAAGACAACTGGTTTCTGGTTCAAAGCATATAGCACATCCTGTAAAATAGCACTGCAACATTTCTGGTTGTTTTAATCCCATAATACACTATTATATCATTGTATTATGCCAGATACTTCTCAGTAATGAGATATGTGGTAAAACAGTGAATTACTTGAGCATGGGTATATTTTCAGTTATTTTGCAGTGAAATGATTTCTTTCATCAAAAGCAATACTATTTTCAATTACTATTATGGTTGATTAGGCAACCAATAAGTTCATGAACTGTGATGCTCACAGAAGTATTTTAGACAGAAAAGCCAGACTCATATTCATAACATGTCATTTCCAGTGGGGATGAACCACTTCTTTCTCACTGATGGAATAAAGGCCGTTATAATCAAGCTGCCACCACATGGCTAGCCGGTCTCCCCCAAGGAAATGTTGCCATGTCTAGAGCTCAGTACTGTTCTCTGATGTTGACAGGTAAGGTAATCAACAGTCATAGTAACCAGATAAGTTGCTGAGCCTATTTGTTAACTTCTATCCCTGCCACTACAGCCACTCTGTTTATGGAACCTATTGAGTAAGGATTTGGGTGGCTAAAAAAAGGGCTAATAGAAATTCACAGAATGTGTTTTTTTGTACACATAATTATTGCACCTTCTCTGCAGTATATGCCCTTTAGTGAGCATTCATATGACATACAAATACTTTCACACTCTGTGACCATTCTGAGTGATCTTTCATTGTCACCAGTCTTCCAATTGCATTCTTTCAAAGTCCCTGGCCATATAGCCAAATCATTGAGAAGTGATAACAAATTAGTAAAGATTTGTACCTCTGGACATCTTTTATTCCAGACTAAGTAAACAGTAAAACATACAGCATGAAGCTTTGCCAACTGGAAAAATTCCCTTCACCCCTGTCTTTCAGGGTAATATCTGAGTGGGGCTTTAATGCTACAGCTGTCCACTTCCAGAATATCATGCAGAAATTTCTATAAAATAGATCTGATATTTCCTTCTCAGTCAACTGGTCTATATTAAGCCATAGATGTAAATAGAGTGAGAAGATTCAATATAGCAGGTATCAGTCTGAGTCACCTGCTTATGCAACTTACCTGCATTTTCCAGGCCTACTTCAGCCTTACCTGTTATATATCATTTCCATCTGATGATAAATTTCTGCTGTGCCGTATGTCATCCTGATGGAATCGTGGAACAGAAAAGGAAAATTAGGTAAATACTAAGGTAATCTGAGTTAAGTATGGATTTTAGTTAATAATAATGTATCAATATCTGTTCATAATTATATCATAATTAATATATTAATGTAAGATATTAAAACAAGGAAACTGCTATGGAATATGTGAGAATTTTCAATGCTGTGTTCACAATTTTACTGTAAATAGAAAATTGTTACAAAAAATGTTTACTAAACAAAAAAGGAAAAAGGAATAGAACATAACAAGCATCCCAGAAATTCCCTTCTGACTTTTCTAACTTCCTTATCCAATCAACCCAGAGATAATTACTCTTCTGATTTTAATCTCATTGTTTTGCCTGTTTTGAACTTTATAATAGTGGAATCACACAGCATCACACAGCGTGTATTCTTTATCTGACCTATTTTGTTCAAATTATGTTTGCAAGATTCCCTTGCTACATTTTTTATCTTGAATTTTTGTGTGAGATTCATTTATGTTGGTGCTTTTTTATTTTCATTGACATATTGCATTTCGTTGTATAAATATAGAACGATTTATTTTGCCATTTTACTATTTTAAGAGATTTATGTTTTTTCCAGATTTAAGCTAATGCTACTGATTAAATGCTACTATGAACATTGTTGTATGTGAATTTTGGTACACATTCTTATTAGTTGTATATGTAGAAGTGGAACTGGTGGTTCATAGACTATGCATATGCCTAGATTTGGCAGATGCCTCCAGTCTTTTCAAAAGTGCTAATACAAAATTCCATTTCCGCCTAGGTTATAGAAGCTGGGAAAAGCATTGCTCCCACCTTAACACCAAGAGTAATAAGATAAAGTCCAAAATTCTAATATTTCTTGATACAATCAGTAACCTGAGGTCACAAAGAGAGACAGGATATGTGTACCAGCTCATCTGCATCAGAGCATAGGAGAAAGAAGCACTAGTGGCCATACAAACAGGTAAGATAATCATTTAACTTTTAACAAATTCCAAAGGCCGAGCATGCCTGGGAGGCATCCCAGGATGCCTGGGAGCCCTAGACACCAGAGAACTTTGGACTCACTCATGAACTCTTTTCCTTGAACCTCTACTAGGTTTTTTGTCAGAAAGGTTGATTCCATTGTGGGAGAACAAAGAGTCCACCTTGGTGGTACAGACATGTAAGAAGGTATTGGATGTCATTGCACAAAAACCAAGATGACCAAATACTCTCTTCAAAATCTTACTTCACATGAAGCAAAATACTTAAGTCACTAGGAACAAAATAAGCTAATTTTGTTACCTACAGAAATAGGTAAACGCAAATTACGCTTGGAAATTGATAGAAGTCCCTCCCAACTTCCCCCTGCCCCCTCAAAAAAAAAGCAAAACAGAAACTCCATGGGAGAGTGGCAGAAACAGTTCTGAGCTAAAGAGGTCTAGCAATACAATTATAACTCTACTGTGACTAAGGAAGCGGCAGAAAACTGTCTCTGCCACCAAAACAAGAGAGATTGGCTCCCACGGAGAGGAGAAGCAGGAAACGAACACAGAGGAAACATCATCTTTGAGACCTAGCCACACAGATTCTGTCTAAAACTGAGGTTGGGCCATGATATCCACAAACTTTCCTCAATCATTAGACCAATAAACGCGAAGCTTCCACCTTAAGAAAATAAACGAACAACTGAATGCACAGTAAGCAGTAGAAAAATAATAATCAAGATAGGAAATCAATGGTGTTGAAAGAGAAAAGCAATACAGAAAGATCAATACAATTTTTTGAAATTATTGATAAAATTGATATGATAAACCTTTTGTATGTGTGAGAGTGAGAGAAGACACAATTTAGCAATACGAGGAACAAAAAGGCACTCAATACAGATCATATAGAATTTTAGAAGAGAAAAGAAGAATACTGCTGAGCTACATAACTTCAAAAATGTTCTGGTAAGTCCAAAAGAGAACACATATTGGATGGATTTATTTATGTGAAATATCCAGAAAAGGCAAATCTATAGAAACAGAAATTAGTATTTCCCTGGGTCTGGGGATGGGAATGGGGATTGACTGCAAATGGGCATGAGGGATCTTTTTGGGATTATGGAAATGTTCTAAAATTGAACTTAGATGGTTGTATGATTCTATAAATTTACTAAAAATCATTGAATTACACACTTGAAACAGGTGAAATTTGAGGTAGGTAAATTCTTTATCAATAAAGTTCTTAAAAGCATAATAAGGGCCTCATATAGTTGAATTTATCCCAAAAAACTTGGTAACTGATGAAAAAATAGACAAATTCTTTGAAAGACATGAACTACCAATGCTCATTCAGGAAAGAATAGATAATCTAAATAGTTATAAATTTACTAATTAAGGATAAAGAAGAAAAATAATATAATATCAATAGATGCAGGAAAAGCAGTTGACAAAATTCAGCACCAATTCATGATAAAATTCCTAGCAAATTAAGAACTAAAAAGAACTTTGTTTACTCAGAAAAGTTTATATATCAAAAATCTACAGTTCACATTATATATAATACTGAAATGCACTATGCTTTCCTTTTAAGATTAGGACAAGACAAGAATATGCACTCTCTCTACTTATGTTTAACATTGTTTTAGGGATACTAACCAGTGCAGTAAGGAAATTTAAAAAGCACACATATTAGAAAAAAAATTAAACTGGGTATATTTACAGTTGACTGAATATTCTACTTAGAAAATTCCAAAGAATTCACATAAAAGCCATTGGAACTACTAAGTGAATTTAAGAAAGTTGCAGCACACAAGATCAATATAAAAATCAATAATATTTCCATATACTGGTAATGAATCACCAAAAATGGAAAATTTTAAAAAGTACCATTTACAACAGAACCAAAATATGTGAAATATATAGGGATACATTTAATAAACTATAAGTAAAATTTCTATGCTAAAAATTGATAAAACAGTGATTTGAGAAA
>NW_016824229.1:173286-175929 GCF_001698545.2 Rhinopithecus bieti
ACTCAGCAATAAAAAGAAATGAATTACTGATACATATAACATTTATGAATCTCAAAGGATTCAGAATCAAGTCTAATTACTGTATCTGTATTACTTCATTTATATGACATTCTATTTTAGTATTCTTCCATTTTATAAAATATTTTGCAAAATATCCAGTACCTAGTAGAGCTTGCATTTTGCCCAGTTTATCTGACTTAGAATTTATCTCAAAGGGACATACAGACCAGTGTACAGAGACAACCGTAGTAGAATGCTCACAGCAGTTTTCATAATTAAGAAGAATGATGAAAACAAGGTAAGAAGGCAACAACACAAAATTCATCAGATGATGCTGACATTTTATGTGCACATATACTTAGAAATGGTAACTACGTACACATTGAAAGTGATAGAGCAACTGGGCGCGGTGGCCGACGCCTGTAATCCCAGCATTTTGGGAGGCCAAGGCGGGCGGATCACGAGGTCAGGAGTTCAAGACCAGCCATGACCAACATGGTGAAATCCCGTCTGTACTAAAAATACAAAAATTAGCCGGGCTTGGTGGCACGTGCCTGTAGTCCCAGCTACTCAGGAGGCTGAGGCAGGAGAACTGCTTGAACCTGGGAGGCAGAGGTTGCAGTGAGCTGAGGTCGTGCCACTGCACTCCAGCCTGGGCGGCAGAGAGAGACTGCGTCTCAAAAAAAAAAAAAAAAAAAAAAAAAAAAAAAAAAAAAAAAAAAAAAAAAAGAGTGACGGAGCAGAATATTTCGTGTGAATGAAATTAATATTTTAAATATATGACATTTTTGATAAGGCAAAGCTTTATAGACAGAAAACAGATCAAAGTTTACCAGGTGCTGAATGGGGAGAGGAGATTTACTACAAAAAGAAACAAGGAATCTTTTTAGGGTAATGGAAATGTTCTATATCTTGTAGTGGTAGTTATATAACTTTATCTGTTTGTAAAAATTCATAGCACTGTATATCTACAAAGATGATTTTATTTTATATATATTTTATATCCATAATTCAGAAGAGAAAAAAAATGTACCAATTACAGTCTCACCAGTAGTCAATGAGAGATCCAGTTTCTCTATATATTTTCAGCACTTGGTAATTTCTGTCTCTTTTTTTAGCTGTTCTAATTTGTGTAGGCAATGGAATTTCATCACTGTTTTAATTTGAATTTCCCTGATGACTAATTATTTTCAGTATCTTTTCATATATTAGTTATTTGTTTATTCTTCTTGCTGAAGTCCCTGTTAAGTATTTTGACCATTTTGGTGAGGGGAGGATTTCTTTTTCTTAATAATTTTCTGGAGTATTTGTGTATAAAAGCACACAAATACATTCTGGATGCATTGTCTAATATATATTGCCAGTATATTACTCTACTATATGGTTTGCAATTTTTTATCTTTTAATGGTATCTTTTGATGATCAGTGTTCATAATTTCAATGAGGTCTAAATTACCAATATTTTTATTATGTCTTTTTTTCTAGTTTAAGAAAGTATTGCTTACTCCAAAGTCATGAAGATATTCTATATTAGCCTTTAAAAGCTTAATTGTTTTAATTTTTGCATTTGTGTTTACTATCCATATGGAATTGATCTTTGTGTATGGTGTGATATACTTGTTAGGATTTTTTTTGTTTGTTTGTTTGTTTTTCCCAATGCATGGGTAACTTATGCATTCAGACTATTTGTTTTAAGAATCATCTATTCCCCACTGGATTAAAGAGGCATCTTTGTCATAGATCAGAAGATCTTATAAGATCTATATATGGATGATTATGGACTCTATTTTGTTTCATCTATTTGTGTCTCTGTGTCAATGTCACACTGTTTTAATTACTATACTTTTTTTAACATGTCTTGCTATTTATCATTGTAAGCCTTCCTATTTTGTTCTTTCCATTCAAGATACACTTTGCTATTTTTGGCACTTTGATTTCCACATATATTTTAGAATCAGGTTCCTAAGTCTTCCAACAACAAAAAATAATGCTAAGATTTTTATTCTAAATGTACTAACTATGGCTTAATTTTGAGACAGTTGACATTTTTCCAGTATTGGTTACCAAGTCATAAATATGGTAAATCCATATCTATTATTTAACTTTTGCTAAATGCTAACTTCAAAAATTCCTATGTAATTAGACAGCAATGATATATTTCTCATTCAGGGTCTGTAGGTTGGCTGTGGATCAAGACCAGGTTAATGGTTAGATTCATGTCTTTTCATTTCAAGCTACAAGGTTTCTTCATGTCTTTTCTCATTTATTTTCAAATACCAAACAAATATTGCATTCTTAAAATAAAGTCCACTAGGTATTCTCCCTTTTATATGTCTGTAGGTTCAATCTGAAAAAGTTTTATTTGGGACTTTCGCATCTGTGAGGAAGATAGGCCTATATTTTTTATTTCTTGTGGTACCCGTTTTAGGTTTCGGTATCAATATTTTTCAGGTCTCATAAAATATGTTTCATTTGTCAATTTTTGCTTTTGCTGCCGTTGCTTTTGGTGTTTTAGACATGAAGTCCTTGCCCATGCCTATGTCCTGAATGGTACTACCTAGATTTTCTTCTAGGGTTTTTATGGTATTAGGTCTAACATTTAAGTCTCTAATCCATCTTGAATTAATCTTCGTATAAGGGGTT
>NW_016824229.1:178580-186289 GCF_001698545.2 Rhinopithecus bieti
ACCCAAAACTTTAACCCTGGAAGACAACTTAGGCAGTACCATTCTGGACATAGGAATGGGCAAAGATTTTATGACAAGGACACCAAAACAACTGCAACAAAAGCAAAATTGAGAAATGGGATCTAATTAAACTAAAGAGCTTCTGCACAGCAAAAGAAACTAACAACAGAGTAAACAGACAACCTACGGAATGGGAGAAAGTATTTGCAAAGTATGCATCCAACAACAGTCTAATATCCAGCATCTATTAGGAACTTAAACAAAATTTACAAAACATACAACCCCATTAAAAGTGGGCAAAGGACATGAATGAACACTTCTTTTTTCTTCAACTTTTCTTTTAGGTTCCAGGGTACATGTGCAGGATGTGCATATTTGTTACATAGGTAATCATGTGCCATGGTAGTTTGCTGTACAGTTCAACCCATCATCTACCTGTTAAGCCCAGCATCCATTAGCTATTCTTCCCGATGCTCTCCCTTCTCCCGCGCCTCCCATGGGTCCCATTGTGTTTTGTTCCCCACCATGTGTCCATGTGTTCTCATTGTTCAGCACACACTTACAAGTGAGAACATGTGGTGTTTGGTTTTCTGTTCCTGCATTAATTTGCTGAGGATAACAGCTTCCGGGTCCATCCAGGAAGGACATGATCTCGTTCCTTTTTATGGCTGCATGGTATTCCATGGTGTATATGTATCACATTTTCTTTATCTAGTCTCTCATTAATGAGCATTTGGGTTGATTCCATGTCTTTGCTATTGTGAATAGTGCTGTAATGAACATACATGTGCATGTATCTTTATAATAGAATGATTTATATTCCCTTGGGTTTATACCCAGTAATGGGATTGCTGGTCAAATGGTATTTTTGCTTCTTGATCTTTGAGGAATCACCACACTGTCCTCCACAATGGTTGAACTAATTTGCATTCCCACCAACAGTGTAAAAGTGTTCCTCTTTCTCTGCAACCTCAACAGCATCTGTTGTTACTTGACTTTTTAATAACAGCCATTCCAGGCCAGGCACGGTGGCTCATGCCTGTAATCCTAGCACTAAGGGAGGTCAAGGTGGGTAAATCAGTTGAGATCAGGTGTTTGAGACCAGCCTGGCCAACATGGTGAAACCCCATCTATACTAAAAATACAAAACTTAGCCAGGAATGGTGGCACATACCTGTAATCCCAGCTATTCAGGAGGCTAAGGCATGAGAATTGCTTGAACCTGGGAGGTGGAGGCTGTAGTGAGCAGAGATCATGCCACTGCACTCCAGTCTGGGCAACAGAGCAAGACTCCATCTGAAATAAATAAATAAATAAATAAATAAATAAATAAATAAATAAATAATATTCTGACTGGTGTGAGACATTTATTTAATGTCAGCCATCTTAGTGAATGTAAACTAACATATTATTGTGGTTTTTATTTGCATTTTCCTAATGACAAATGTTGAGCTTTTTTTTAATGTGCCTGTTGTCTATTTGTATACCTTCTTTGGAGAAATGTCTCTTCAAATCCTTTGCTCATTTTAATTGGGTTGCTTGTCATTTTGTTGTTGGTTTTAACTTTTCTTTATATATTCTGGATATTAGACACTTATCACATATATGATCTTGAAGTATTTTTACCACTCAGTAGTTTGCCTTCAGTTTCTTGATAGTGCCTTCCAATTCACAATTTTCAAAATTTTGATGAATTCCAATTTATTCATTTTGTTTTGTTGCTTTGTCATATTTAAAAATAATTGTTGCCAATTTCAAGGTAATGAATATGTACTCCTATGTTCTCATCTAAGAATTTCACAGTTTCACATCTTGCATTTATATATTTGATCCATTTTGAGTTAATCTTTGTATATTGTGTAAGGTAAGAATTCTACTTCATTCTTTTGTATGTGGTTATCCAATTGTCCTAGCATCATTTGTTGAAGAAATTATTATTTCCTCCATTGAATGGTCTTGGAATCCTTGTCACAAATCAGTTGACCATACATGTATCAATTTTTGTTTGGATTCTCAATTATATTCTGTTGATTTATATGTTTATCCTTATACCCATACTTGACCATTTTGATTACTGTAGCTTTGTAATATGTTTTGGAATCAGGAAGTGTGAGCCATCCAAATTCATTCTTCTTTTTCAGTATTGTTTTGGCAGTTCAAGGCCGCTTGTAATTCCATATGAATTTCAGGATCAACTTTTTTATTTCTGTAAAATAGGCCATTGAGATTATTATGGGATTTGTAATTAATCTACAGATCACTTTAGAAAGTATAGACATCTTAGCAATATTAAGTCTTACAATCCATGAACACGAAATGACTTTCTTTCTTTTTAGGCAATTCACACTTAATTTTTTTCAACATTTTAAAATTTTCATTGTAAGAGTCCCACACCTTTGTGGTTAAATTTACTACTCTTTTATGTTTTCATGCTATAATAAATAAAATTATGTTCTTAAATTTTTTTTCAGATTTTTCAGTCCTAGTGTACGAAAATAAAACTAATTTTGCAAGTTGATCTGCACCTGGAAACTTTGCAGATTTCAGTTATTATTATCTTGAATAACATAACATTTGTATATATTCTTTAGTATATTCTGTACATGTAGGATTATGTCATCTGTGAATAAAGATAGTTTTAACTATTTCTTTACAATTTGAATGTCTTTTATTTATTTTTCTTTCCTGATTTATCTGGCTATAACTTTCACTACAATGTTGAATTACAGTGGTAAAGGTGGGCATCTTTATCTATTAATCACTCATCTAATTCACTTACCCTGTCTTCTGTTACATCTAATCTCCTGTTTAACCCCTATATTAAGTTCTTCATTTGAGTTGTTACAGTTTAACTCTACAATTATCTATTTATTACTTTATAGGTTCTAGTTGTATGGTGAACTTTTATATGTTATAATTTATGTTCTTAAACATACTAATCACAATTATAGTATGTGCTAATAACTCCATTTTCTGTATCATTTGTGGGTCTATTATTATTGCTTGTTTTGTTTTCTCGATATTTTGATCATTTGGTTTACTCTTCTGACAAGACTTGTATTTTTTAAAAATTCGATGCCAGATATTATATTTGTGTGTGTATGTATACAAAATAATGTGGAGTCACTAGATTAGATCATCTACTCACAGAGAGGATTTATGTTCCTTATTGCATGTGCAAGGGCAAGTCACCTGTGCCCAACCAAGGATTAAGATTATTTGAGAGTGAGCTAGCAGAAGAAAATAAATAACTAAGATTAAAGAATAACTTAATGAAATTGTGATGGAAACATTTATACAAAAGATTAATGAAACAAAGAGTTGGTTCTCAAAAATAAATAAGATTAATAGACCTCTAGCTAGATTAACAAAGAAAAAGAAAGAGAAGATCAAAATAAGCACAGCCAGAAACAACAAAGGTGACATTACAATTGATTCCACAGAAGTACAAAAGATACTCAGAGACGACTATGAAAAACTCTATGTACACAAATTAGAAAATCTACAAGAAATGAATAAATTTTTGGAAGCACAAGATCTCCCAAAATTGAATCAGGAAGAGATTGAAACCCTGAGTAGATCAACATCAACTTCTGAAATTGAATCAGTATTAAGAAACTACCATACAAAAAAAGTCCTGTGGCAGATGGATTCATAGCCAAATTCTACCAGACATACAAATAACTGACACCAATACTACCAAAACTATTCTAAAAAATCGAGAAGGAGAAGCCTCTCCTTAACTCTTCCTACGAAGCCAGCATCAGCCTGATACCAAAATCTGGCAGAGACACAGTGAAAAATAAAAACTTCAGACCAATATCCTGCATGAACACAGATGCAAAATTCCTCAACAAAATACTAGGAAATTGAATCCAGCAGTACATCAAAAAGTTCATACACCACAATCAAGTAGGCTTTATTTCTAGGATACAAGGCTTGCTGAGCATATGAAAATTAATAACTGTGATTCACCACATGAACAGAATCAAAAGCAAAAACCATTTGATCATCTCAATACATGCAGAAAATGCTTTCAATAAAATTCAACATCCCTTCGTGATAAAAACCTTCAACAGACTAGGCATTGAAGGAACATAGCTCAACATAATAAGAACCATCTATCACAAACCCACATTATACTTTATGAGGAAAGCTCATATTAACATTTCCAACATTATACTTAATGAGGAAAGCTCTAATCATTCCACTTGGAAATTGGAACAAGACAAGGATGTTGACTCTCACCCCTCTTATTCAACATAGTAATGGAAATCCTAGCCACAGCAGTTAGGCAAGTCAAAGAAATAAAAGGCATCCAAATAGGAAAAGAAGACAATATGATTCCATACCTAGAAAATCCTAAAGACTCTGCCAAAAGGATCCTAGAACTGATAAACAACTTTAGGAGTTTCAGGATACAAAATTAATGTACAAAAATCAGTTCCACTTTTATACACCAATAACATCCAAGCTGAGAGTCAAATCAAGAAGACAATTTCATTTACATTAGGCACAAAGAAAATACCTGGGAATAAAGCTTACCAAGGAGGTGAAAGATCTCTACAAGGAGAACTACTAAACTGTTGAAAGAAATCAGAGAGGACACAAATAAATGGAAAAATATTCCTTGCTCATGGATTGGAAGAACCAAAATCATAAAAAGCAATTTACAGATTCAGTGCTATTCTTATCAAACTACCAAAGCTGTTCTGTGAAGAATAGGAAAACTACTACTTTACAACTCATATGGGACCAAAAAAGGGGCCTGAATAGCCAAGGCAATCCTGAGTAAAAAGAACAAAGCTGGAGGTATCACACTACTCAGCTTCCAACTATACTATAAAGCCACAGTAACCACCACAACTTGGTACTGGTACAAAAACAGACACAAAGACCAATGGAACAGAATAGAAAACTCAGTAATAAAGCTACATACCTACAACCACTCAATCTTCAACAAGGCCAAGGAAACAAAGAAATGGAGGAAGGACTCCCTATTCAATGAGTGATGCTGGGATAACTGACTAGCCATATGCAGAAGGTTGAAGCTGGGCCCCTTCCTTTTTATCATATATAGAAATTAACTTCAAATGGATTAAAGATTTAAATGTAAGACCTCAAACTATAAAATTCCTGCAAGACAACCTAGGAAATACTCTTCTCAATATCAACCTTGGCAAAGAATTTTTGGCTAAATCCGCACAAGCAATTGTAACAAAACAAAATTGACAAGTGGGACCTAATTAAACTAAACAACTTCTGCACAGCAAAAGAAACTATTAACAGATTAAACAGTCTACAGACTACAAGATATTCACAAACTATGTATCCAACCAAGGCCTAATATCCAGAATCAATAGGGAACTTAAACAAATGAACAAACAAAAACCAAGTAACTCCATTTGCAAATGGGCAATGGACATGAATAGATATGTCTCAAAAGAAGACTAACAAGTGGCCAACAAACATATGAAAAACTTAGCATCACTAATCATCAGAGAAATGCAAATCAAAACCACAATGAGATGCCATCTCACACCAGTCATAATAGCTACTATTAAAAAGTAAAGACATGGAATCAACTTAAGTATC
Organism: Rhinopithecus bieti; assembly: GCF_001698545.2. NCBI lineage: Eukaryota > Metazoa > Chordata > Mammalia > Primates > Cercopithecidae > Rhinopithecus > Rhinopithecus bieti. The sequence goes on from NW_016824229.1 coordinate 184,176, forward strand.
CATCAGTGGAGGATTGGATAAAGAAAATGTGGTACATATACACAATGGAATACTATGCAGCCATCAGAAAGAATAAAATCACGTCCTTTGCAGCAATATGAATGCAGCTGGAGGCCATAATCCTAAGTAAATTAATGCAGGAACAGAAAAATAAATACTGCATATTCCTACCTATAAATGGGAGGTAAACATTGAGCACAAGTGGTCATAGATGTGGGAACAATATACACTGTGGGTTACTAGAGGGGAGAGGTAGGTGGATGAAAAAACTACCTATCGGGTATTTTGCTCACTACCTGGGTGACAAGATCCATACTCCAAACCTCAGCATCATGCAATATTCCCATATAACAAATCTGCACATGTACCCTTGTATCTAAAATAAAAGTTGAAAACAAACAAATAAAAAACAACAGTCATTCTAATATTAAATGTGAAATATGAGGTGATAATGAATCTTTCAGATTTAATATGTTAAGCCTTTAAAATAAGGGAATTGTAGCAGATGATACTTAATATCCTTTATGGTTGTTAATATACTCAAAAGCCGCCATACAGAGTATGAAACTCAAGAATATGTGGGTTGAAATCTGTGAATAATGGTTGAGATTCAATTTTAGAAAAAGATTATTTCTGAGTGTTGATTTATAGTTCTTTGCAAATAACTGAGTCTATTTTCCAGGTTATTCCAATATTCTCAGGGGATGTTGACGCTGTCAACAGATATTAAATTTTAATATTGGAGTGTTTAAAGAAGCTCCAATCCATTTTTACCAATCTTTAGTTCCAATTCTTACTCTTCCCAGAACTGTGAGAATGCTGAAATTTCTGCTTAGCTTTTGAGCCTCTTAGCTGCTGCTTTCTATTTGGCTTTTTGGTCCCTTGTCACATCTTGAAGATGGTTGCTGGAGAAAACTGACAGAGAATATCAAGATCACATATGCACAATTGTCTTTCCTCAAAGATCTTGGCCCCTTGAATCCTAGTCTTGAACTATAAATTTTTGTTTTTTAAACCCCATGATACTGCCCTGCCAAAAGTTGTTAGCCACCACTTTCTACTGTGTTTCTCAGCTCCATCCTGCTTATAAATTGCCAAATCCCTGAAAAAGACAACAGAGAAAGGTGAACTCACCTCATATTCTTCTTTCTGGAATCTCAGTAATTCAAAATTTTCGTCCCTTAAGTGTGTCTATGTGTGGCTGGAAGAATAATGGCCCCCCAAACAATGTCTACATTCTAGAAACTGTTCATATTATCTTATATGACAATAGGGACTTTGTGGATTTTATTAGATCAAAGATCTTGAGATGAGGGAATTATCTTAAATTATCTGGGTGGGCCATATGTAATTACAAAATTAACTGTAAGAGCGAGGCTAGCAGTTAGAGTGAATAACAGTATATGTGATGTGGAAGTAAGACACTGGAAGTATATGGACATGAGGCAAGGAATGCCAGTTGCCCCTAAAATATGCAAAAAGCAAATAATGTATCTTCCCCTGAAGTCTCCAGAAGGAACCAGTTCTGCCAACACCTTGATTTTATTACTTTGAGATTCCTTTCTGACTACTGACTATCAGAACTGAAAGACAGTAAGTTTGTGTTATTTTAAATCATTAAGTTTGTGGTAACCTGCTGCAACAGCAGTAGGAAACTCATGCACTGGGTTTTATGCTTCTTTTCACTTGCTTGGAGATTTTCATAGAAGCTACTTTGATATATTGAAAGCATGTTTTCTTCTTATGTCTCGTACATTCTTTTCTGTAAATTCTACCCTTTTATCTCTGACTTTTAGTCTAGTTATTTTCTTTCTACCTATCCTCCAGATTATTCTTCCTTCCACTATGTTGACTATGCTGTAATATTATATATTTTAACTTGAAAAAGATCACCATAAAAGTTGATGATTCTTAAAACCAGTGTATAGTACTCACTTAAACCCTTTGAGCTCTCCATTTCCATAGCTTGCCTTTTCTGCCTTTGTAAATCTTCTCTCAAACCAAACCTCCTTCTCTTTTATCTATCTATCTAGATAATATGTTTTATATGTATAATATTATATTATTTCAGGAAGGTTGTGTGGTCTATAATATGTTTTATATATATAATATGT